>NW_013667696.1:88877-90713 GCF_000517525.1 Limulus polyphemus
TTGCATTTGGTGGAACATCAAAAGAGTAATTCATTATTAAATCCCCAATCCACAGCAAACTGTCAGTGCAGAGATCTGTAGTCAGCAACTGGAATGGTTAAATCAAGCCCTTCATCAAAAATGTCCTTCACTCATCAATCGAAAAGGTGTTCTTCTACATGACAATGCATGTCAACATGTGGCACATTTGATGCAACACAAGATTATGTAGTTGGGTTGGGAAGTTATCTCCCACCCACCATATTCTCCAGATATTGCACCATCAAATTGCCATCATTTACGTTCGCTGCAACACCATCTTAATGGGAAAATGTATGCAAATGTGGAAGGTGTTAAAAAGGATATCGACATGTTTTCTGCTATAGAATTCTGCACAGTTATTGCATTTTATTTTATAAATAACGTTAGTATTGTGTGATTGTATCTACTTTTTTATTTACTAATGATTTTACTTTAGGGCCAGGTTTTTGAGTGAAGTTGAAGTCAACAGGAATTTTATGTTTAACGACAAGTTCTCTCCAAGTGCTAGTTATTTTTGGACTTATTTTAGGGATAAATGATAAGCTGCAGTGTAATGTTGTGTTGTTGTTTTGTGTATTAGTATCAATTTTGTTTGTGAGTTGAGTTTGAGGTTTTTGTTCTGGTGGTTGTGTGGAAATTTTTCAACAATAGTTGGTGGAAATTTGTTGATATGAATGGAGGAATGCTTTATAAAGTTGATTTCTTCATCTATATAGTCAGTTGAGCAAAATTCTGAAGCTATGTTTATAAAGTGTTTTAATATATTGATTTTTGTTTGGATTCATGGCCAGAATTCCAAGAGATATAGAGGCCTGTGTGAGTGATTTTTCAGTGAATTTTGGTTTTGAACTGTGTTGGATCTGTTACTTTCATGTTCAATGGTGAATTTAATTTTAGAGTGAATGGAGTTTATGTGTTAGATAGAAGTAAAACCAGCAAAAGTGTCATTGACATATCTGTACCAGTATAAGAGAGGATAAAGTGAGAATTGTATGGCTTGTGTTTCAATACAGGTCATAAATATGTTGGCGAGAACAAGTAAAACAGGGTTGCATCACATAGATATACAACCATAGCCTTTAATTGTATAATTTCCTGTTTGAAAAACTTGGTTTCTCTTTAAAATGTGAAGTACTAGTGTGAAGGTATTATATATATGTGTGTGTTGCTGTGGTAACATATTGTTACGACAGCGGAAGTCACGCGACGCTGGGAGCATGCCCACTGGAAGGACCATGAATTATCGAGAAACCCCGCGAATGTCCAAGTGTTTGCCAGACGACCTCCTTTTTAGTATATAAGCCCAGCAAATAAAGCCAGAGATAGATAGATATGCAGATACATTGAAGATAGAGATAATTGAGTCAAGCAAACAGTAGGCACCGTAAGTAGAGTGTGTGAATCATTGTGATTTATAGCGTGTGTTATAAAGGTTTTTAAATTTAAAGTGACTGTGGAAATTCTGTGTATTACAAAGTTGTATCGAGAAAGAATAAATCAGTTTTAATTAAGAAAGGACTTGTATTGCTGAAGTTCCTCGGAAAGAATTTATACCGGAAATTAACAAACGAGCAGATAAGTAACAAATTGGTGTCAGAAAGTGTGCCGGAAAAAAAAAGAAGAAGAAGATGGAAAAGAGAAGTGGCAAATCAAACTACAGCTTAGCAGATTTGATGGCAGCAATACAAGAACAGCAAAAGAAACAAGAAGAACGAGAAGATAAATGAGAAAAGAGACTACAGCAGTGGTTGGAGGAGAAAGAAAGTAAACAAGAAGAAAGTCTCCAACAGTTGAAAGAAAGCCAGCATACACAAA
>NW_013667696.1:91713-93904 GCF_000517525.1 Limulus polyphemus
GAAGCAGAAGCCATTGAGACGGAGACCAGTACGAAAGAAGAAACGTCCTGTAAAATTAAGAGACTTTGTTGTATTTTAATTTTGTGTTTGTAAATTCTCTACATTTAATTAAATTATTGTTAATTATCTATTGAATCAATGTAAGTGGCTATTGTTCGGGACAAACAATACTAAGGAAGGGGCAGTGTTATGACAGCGGAAGTCACGCGACTCTGGGAGCATGCACACTGGAGTTTCTGGAAGGATCATGAATTATTGAGGAACCCCACAAATGTCCTAGTGTTTGCCAAACGCCATCTTTTTTAGTATATAAGCCCAGCAAACAAAGCCAGTGATAGATAGATTGAAGAGATAGATAATTTAGTCAAGCGAACAGTAGGCACCGTAAGTAAAGTGTGTGTGAATCGCTGTGATTTATAGCACGTGTTATAAAGGTTGTTAAGTTTAAAGTGACTTTCTGAAATTCTGTGTATTACTAAAATTTGTATTGAGAAAGAATAAACTGGTTTTATCAAGAAAGGACTTGTATCGCTGAAGTTCCTCGGAAAGAATTTATATAGGAAATTATCAAACAAGCAGATACACAACAATATGTTAACAATTTTTAAGTACAAGTTTGTCCAACATTTGGCCAATAAAGGCCAAATAACAAGTAATGAAAACATAATGGCAATTATATCGCTTTTTATTTTTTCAGATACGTGTTTTACTGTTCCAATATTATTTATATTCATTTGTAAGCTAACCAATTACCATTGACATTAATGAGATAAGATTAACTTTGGAGGCCAGAAGCAACCAACATACTACTAGTTGTACACCAATATGGTACATATGTAAAGAACTGGAGGTATTAGTAGGATAAAGATTTATTTGCATGAAAGTGAAAGTATTACTGTGAAAATCTATAAAAATTTTGGAAGTGTTTTTGTAATATACAAACTTTATCATTGTTTTAGTAGCATTGCTATGACTGTATGATGTGTTCTAAAGTTTGTATCATTGTTTGTATACAAGTAATGTATGTAAAAAGATAAAATTATTACTGTGACATTGCTTTTGTCCAGAGCTAATGACATAGAACAAATGAAAAGGAGGCAAGAAATCATCAAAAGAATAAACAAAGAAATGAAAAGTTTGAACTCTGAATTAGAGAAACCCAATAGTAACAAACCACAGAAGTCTCTAAAAAAGGCAACAGTTTTCTCTCTTACAAGTCAAAAAGCCCAAAGAAAAAGTGAGAAAAATAAATAAATTTAAGAATTTGGCCATTTAATAGAAAAAATAAATATATAATACATAATCTTTTACTATGTCAAGAAGTTTGGTAAATAAATAAATAACAATATCATGTGTAAAAGTTAAAAATCTAGTGAAAAAAAAACCACAGTAAATTCCACCAAAAACAGGTTAAAGTATCTATTTCTTCATTTTTTCTTAGAGCTAATAGAATTTGCCACTTGTAAATGCTTGACCATGAAATTTAAAACATCTTTACTATTTTCAAACTATTCCATCATTTACAAATTTTCATTAAAAATTGCCATCTTACAAAAAAAAACCTTTTTCCAAAAAATATGAAGAAATACCAACAATGATATTATATAGCCCCTTAGTATTGGCTACAACACAAAAATTAAGCCATTTTGAGAAAATATTAGGTAAGAATGACTTTAGAAACATATACAAATATCCAAACTCCATTAGAAATAACATACCTTCAGTTAGAACCACACCTGAAGATGTTCATATTATACTAGACCAATCCTATGAGAAAAGTTATGTAGATGAAACTGGAAGTGTTGACATGAAGATTCTGAACATAAATACACTGAATATTGAAGCAATGCCATTTTTATTCATATGAAAGATTCTGAGCATCAAATCAATATGAAATCAACAAGAATTGTATTAAAAATGGATAACTACATATATCAAATATATTGTTGAAAGCTGCTTAAAAACCCTGCTTAATTTCAACACATCCAAAGGTCACTTTAACCTAAATAGCTTTTCAACTATTTGTGTTCTTGAGGGAAATTTGAATTTTCAAAGTCTCATAACTTTGTTGACCTTTTTATCCTTAGAGAAGACAATATAAGACTGAAAACAAAAAATGCAGAAACTAGATTTTTGTTATGAAACTAAAAACAGGTATATGTAATATGTTTTCATGACTTAATACTTGTAC
>NW_013667696.1:94858-125493 GCF_000517525.1 Limulus polyphemus
TAGACGGAAGTCCTTATTAAGACCTGCCAACATAGTCAGACGAAAGAAGTGGGCAAGTGATATGGTGACCAAGCCTCTGGACTTTTGGAAGACTGTATTGTTCTCAGACGAATCAAGATTCGCTCAATTTTCGGACAATGGAAGGATATGGATCTGGAGAATGCCTCACCAAGAGTTTTGGCTCAACAGATTGCAGCCAACTGTAAAGCATGGTGGGTTCACCGTGATGGTTTGGGAAGCTGTTTGGGTTGGTGGGAGATCGAGCCTAGTGAAGTGCGTTGGTAACATAAATTTTGCGAAATACGTTGAAATATTGGAGGAAGGACTCTTTATTCCTCGGGTTTCGTGGACAAGAACACAACGTTGTTCCAGGAAGATGGAGTACCGTGTAACACTGCTAGAAACACCCAAAAGTGGTAGAAAGAAAATGGTATCCAGAAGTTGCCCTGGCCAAGCCAATCTCCTGACATGAACCCCATCGAAAACCTCTGGGCCATACTTGACCGGCAAGTCAAGAAACAACTAAAAAACCAACTTCGAAGAGTGATCTACTACAAGTTTTGAAGCAAGAGTGGGCGAAAATCCCACAATCTAATAATGACGAGATGATTCTCACAATGCCCCAAAGGATCAACGAACTCCACGAAGCGAAAGGAAGATCTACTAGATATTAATTAAATTATAAATATATCAATTCATGGGAATATGACTGAAAAATTTCATTTTTTATGAAACGGTGGTGTCTATTTACTTGTGACCACGCTGTGTACTTTTAGATACATTGCTGTGAGAAGAGAGACTGAAAAAGGCACATAAAGGTGTTGGAACTAGTTCTTTTTAATTTCGTCTTCTGATAATTTGTTCCATTTACTGTGGATTTTTTTATTAGCTTTTTAATCATCTTAAAATTCTACAAATGGAAATAATTCTGAATTTTTAATTCTTTTTACTTGTACTTATATTTTTTCAATCGTTTAATTGTAGTATTATGAAGTGTAAAACAAGTTTATGAAGTATAGTTTCATGTCTTAATACAGGTAGTTTTAAATACATTGCAATGGGACAGTTTTGATTGTTGATAATAAGATCTTTTTTATTTGATTAAAAATAATAGATATGTAATTTTCTAATTAGAAATAACATCTAAAAATTGAACCATTTTAGGACATGTTTTTCATTTAAAGAATCTACCTGTGTACTGTATTTAATTTGATAGCATTTCTCTTCAGAGATATATGAAGAGAGTTTTGAGTATATGAAAACTCATAGCAATTTATTAAATGACATTTTAAGAATCACTTTTTTTTTTCAAATCTTGAAATAGGGAAACCTTATGAACATCATATGAAAGTTTTCAGTATGTTGAAATTTCTCTGATCATTTTTTTTTCTTCATTTCTCATCATCTTTGCATACAATTTTGTAATGCAGAATACTGTAAATTATTTGCAAGTGGGTCCAAACATGAGTATTGGCAACAGCACAGTGCTTGGATGGCTTAAGAAACTGATCAACTAAAACACCAAAAGCCCTTTCTTCCATATTTAAAATCTTGATACCCCACTGTATTACCTTGCATTTATTATAATTAAAAGCCATCTGCCATTTATTTTCTTAACTCACCAAATAATCCAAATCCTTTTTTAAAGCAATAGCATCTTCCTTACAGCCAACAACATCCAAAACCTTAATATCATCATCAAATTTTAATAATTTATTGAACATTTTTTTATCTGTTATTTATATAAATCAAAAAGAGCAAAGGTTCCAACACTGAGCCCTGAGGCACCCTAATTCTGACAGTAATCCAGTTTGACTAAAGTAACGTTTTCCTTACCTGAAAATGTGTTTCAGATAGATACTTATTTCTCTGCAATAGTATCTATTCCTCGTGCATCTACCTTTGAGATTGAGCTATCTCCCTTTAAAACTTGTGTTGTTAAGTGAAATGCACTACTGCATGATGTAATCATCATACAACAATAACCTTCCACCAATAGGAGGGTGACACATCCTCCATGTACAGTAGTCCCTGTAAGCACTTCCACACGTAAATAACTTCATTCTTAGATGAGGCAAGAAAAATATGTGCCAGTAGTGGAGAAGAAGGGTGAGAAGGTATGCAGAGAGGTAAGTTTCTATTGTAAATACATTTCAGGTAAGAAAAATGTTAACTTTAGAAACAATATATTTACATCTCTGCACACAGTAGCTGGTATCCCAATTAATGTGGTTGAGGGATTGGTGCAGTTGCAAAACCTGAAACGAGGTTCCTAGAGAGAAGGTGACTGAAGGGGAAAGACTTGTAGTGGGGGAGAGTAGAGGGGTAATACTAATGGGAAACTTTATTCATCTCGTGCAGGATATACTCTGCCCAATTGGAGTATGAAAGGAGAAAGGCAAAATGAGCACATGTGTCACCAGGATGTGCAAAAAAAGACATGACCAACCAACATTTGTACACAAATTGGCATATTATATAATGTGGGGTGACTGGCACTAGACTGAAATAAGCACACTTGCCCTATTTCCCACAACATTGTGCTGCCCACTTGGACACTTTCCAAGGGGATCACACAACTAGTAAGCATCTCCCCAAGTTGATCACCATGCTCCACTAAACAAGCAGGGAAGAGGAATTCACACTGGGGAGACACAGGAGAGATGCCCAGATCCAATCAGACCTAACCACCACAAAAATCTTAATTTGAAAAGCTGGCATACATAAGCCATGGAAGTGGACAGACACTCCTCTGATGCTGGCTTTCTCCATGATAGTCCATGGAAGGTACGGCCTGGAACAGACAATGAAATATATATATATATATATACCACCATAGTGGTCTTACAGAAAACCCCATCTAAACAGTGGGCACTTTTGGGCCATGACAGATGGACTTAGCACTTTCTGTAACCCCTGTCTCAGTGTGAGCTTAAAGAAGTAAGTATACCCTATGAGACAACCCAGTGGGTTCCAAGAAGTGAATGGGAGTCCATTATAAACAGGTGAGGAAATAAAAGAAGCACTTATCTCTTAAAGATGGGCAGTAGACTGAAGAATGGTGGCTGGAGGGAGGCAATATCTTGAGGGAGACAAAACTGCCAGATGGTTAAGATAATGAAAGACAAAGGTGTTGGGCATAGTCCACATTCTGCCTGGAAGATCTCATCCAAGAGTTATTGAAAGTGTGAGGCCAGAGAGTGAGTCTAGCAGCAGAACTGATGTTATGAGATGTGATACAGCCTGTGAGCATCTCCATTCAGGGAGGAATAGATTATTCGGATGAGCTGATGAATCCATCCAGTAAATATAGAAGATGAGAGATCCCTGAAAGAAGAGAAGTCCCATAGCAAGAATAAATTATTGCAGGAACCCCAAAATGGAGCCATGAATGTCAAGTAACACTTGACTGCCCAAACTGGACACAAAAGGCAACCAAAGTCAATTCAGTCATAGAGACCCAATACTGATGAAAGAGTTATGAGAGAAAATGTATGATCTCCCTCCAGAGCCATCCAAATCATAGGAAGAAATGAGCAGTCAGGGAATTAAAATCAAAAAAGATTTATGAAATAAAATATGGGAGGCATCCAATGCATAAAGATCAGATCTACAATAACTACTAGCAAAAAGGAGAAGGAAATAGGTTTTAAAAGAGAGAGAAATAACGAACTGAACCACAAAACGAGGTAAGAAATATGAATATGCCCAATTGGTAGCCAACAGTTCCAGAACATTGATGGAGAAGGTACGTTCCAAAGGAAATCAAACCCCTGAGGTTGTGGAGTCATCCATAGGTGCATCCCAACCTGTAAGAGATGTGTTGGTGAAGAAATAGAAATCCAGATGGGGTATTAAATTTGTTAGATGGCCCTACCTGGAGCACATAGTGACTGCTGAGTTTAACAACCCTGTTGCCACTTTTCCTGCAGAAAAGATGATACACATTCTTTGTGCAGAGCCATTGTCAAGGCAATGAGCAAGTGCGTAAGTCTATTTTAAAATGGTAGGAAATATCTCAGGCTGCCTGGACTGGCCCTAAATTTAGTTTTTTCCAAGCCATCTGGGGGGGGGGGGATGCCCCAGCATTTTGTGCTATGCCACTAGTTAGCACCAGTTAAAACCAGTATTAATATTACTTAACAAGCAATTTTTCTTAAACACTTATTCCGTATTGAAGTATTGCTCAGAATGTATTTGTCAAGGCTATTGTAGTGAGTGTTCTTAATAATCACATGATATTCATTATAATAGCTAAATTTTCAAACTTGGGAATCTATTTTGTCTTTGTTTCTAGGTTATAGCTACAACAGATTTTGATAAAATTACTCATAAGTCCTCTTACGTATATGATGGCCTACCCAGAAGTTCCGTGGATTCAGTTCAAAATCCAAAGCAACACTTCATCTCAGTAACTGGAAAAGATACAAAAACATTAGTTGATAATTCTCAAGAGAATAACAAAACAGAATATAACAGTTATGAAAGTAACAAAGACACAAATGTTTCTGACGTTTTGATAGTAGATAAAACTACCAGAGAAGAAGATTCTGAAAAGGAATTTATCCCGAAAAAAACTATATGTAACTCACAAGTTAGTAGTTCTGCACAACAAAACATTGAAAAAGATGGCCTGATAGTACTGAAGCATTCAAAGTCAAATATTCTACAGGCTGCATCTTTGTGGAAAGCACAATTAAAAGTAATAAAGTATTTCCTCATCAGTTTATTCATAAAATGATTTCTCATTTATATCCTTAACTGTAACTTATATTTGATATATTTCTTAGTTTGAATCATTATATAAGTAGTGAATTGATGTCTTGTGAGGTGATAAACTACAATGTATCATTTAAGATTATTTTAAAATCTTTATACCAAGAATAAGAAGGCCAATTTTCACACCATAAAGATACATCTTTGTATGTATTTTTTTTTTTTTCATAATACTAGAATTTTTTACCTCTAGAAACTTGCATCATAAACAATATAGTACCAAGCAAGTGTCTACTAAGGTTTTATGAAGATGGAATAATTGTATATAGCACTTAATATTGATTCAGATCTTTTACACAAGAAAAAAGATAATTTAGTATTCAAAATGTATTGTTCTGAACTGAATAATCGAGAAATTAATAACATTTTTACTTATGGAAACCATACATTCAACTTGGCTTTTGTGTCAGATATTCTGATTGTTACAAATCATTGAACTTGTTTGTAACAAGTGTGAAACCTACAGCACTCACATCTCTTAGATATATGGTTGTTGAAATGTATAATTCAAGTAAATGTATTATAAATTTGAAAGGGTACTTGTGTCAAAGATTAAATACTTTTCCTACCACTGCACCTCATACAATTAATTTATTTTGAGGTTTTTATGCTGCATACAGTTTTATCTTGGAACTTCTATTATTTCTATAGTAAAACTGTTTCTTTTTAATGTGTGAATAAATCTGAAGGATTACATTTGTTATTATTGTAAAATATATATATTAAATGTGCTGTACTGTTTAATTTTATAATAATTACTATAAAATATAATAATACTGTAATTTCTAAGATAAGTAAGTCTTTTCTGTTGAACGAAATGAAGTTGTTTTGGGTGCCAAATAAACATTTTTGTATGTAATTTACATTAATTCTTGTGTTAAATCAAATTTTGTTCATACATCTTAACTATATCAACTATGGTTGAATCTTTAGGGAATATTTGTCATTACATAAACAGTTTTTCTCAGCCAAAGAGAACTTTATGGTAGAAAAATCATTAGTATTAACAGCAACTATAAGTATATCTTTGTACTTTCCACTGGTTAAAATTTATATTATTTAATTGTCTTCTTGTTTTTAGACATCACTTTCCAACTCAAGAAAAGAATCAAGAGACTTGAGAGCTTTGTGTACCATTCATTGTGAACCCCCTGAGGTTTTCTTTAATGTATGAATACCCATAACATTATCAAAATACCATTTTAACTCCTAAGAAATATATTGCTTAAATATTTTTCACAATTTGAACTTAAAATCCAAAGAAAGTATGATTCAGTTATTAAAACAGGACTTATTAGATTCAATTCCAGCTAATGTATTTTAGATTATTAAGGAATTTGACTACCAGTTCAAACTAGAATCAGAACTAGTAATAAAAGGACTCCAGTTACTTTCTTTGTTTTTCTGAAATAGTTTGAAAATATAGATAAAAGTTTGAAGCAATCTGAATTAGTTAGAATTTCAAAAATCATGTATTAAGTACAATATTCCAAACACGTTTTGAATTATAAAATTTTGTCAATGAATGCTTGATAAAGAATGAACATGGTTTTGCATGGTTTTCTCCTGGTTGCTATTCAATGAAGATTCAGTTCTATTGTTTGAAAATTCTTTATTAAATAATAATTAATAAAAAAACATCATGCTTAAATCAAGTTTATCCCCCACCCCCTTCTTTCAAGGTGATGATGATAAAATGCTTATGTTGTTGTTCCAGGATTTTCTACAAGGAAAAAAATACAAACAAATGGTTATCATGAAAAATATATCAAGTCGTGGGGAGACATGTCAGCTGACTGGTGTCCAAGGAAATATTGTTAATTGTGTTGAAATCCAGTTAGTGTTATCATACTGTCTATTTCTAAGGCTTCCTTCTATTATCTAATGTTACTCTGCAGTTTATATTCAATCAATTCATAACCTTTAAATTTATTCAAATTATTCTCAAATATTATAGGACTTTCTAGATGTTGTGCAAAAACTCTAAATGATGTATGTCTTCACATTTATATATTTATTGCTCAACAGATTATATTGCAAAATGGGTTGTATAAGACTATGTCTTTTTTAAAACATCTTTTTTCTATAGTCTATAAACGTGAAATTGTTTTACAATACAGTATTTTCTCAATTCTATTAAGTTGAGTTTTTCTTTAATAAAAATATAGGATTAACTCACGTGGTATCATCAGGCCTGGTCAGCATGTTGACCTTATGGTTAGCTTCAAAACTGATGTAAGTAATTATTTTTGTTTTCACTGAGTTGAAAACTGTATGATGAAAAAAAATAAAAAAAAGCATTTTTGTTCATAACCTTACAAAAAAAAATATTAAAAATGCAACTACATTTTGACATGATGAAATATTGATTTCAGTGCAATGATTTACTCTGAATTTTTAAAAACAACAAATTTCTGTAATAATTAATTAATATCAGCTTTAGTCTTATTGGTATGCATAACAGTGTTAGTATTCTTGGTATGCTTGAAGCTGTTGAATCTCAGTTTTTGTTCTAATGATGTTTATGGTTAAAGTTCTTATTGGAAATTACATCTCCACCTGGATTCTTTTTAGACTAACTGAAATTCCACATTTCTTACCACAGGCCCTCAGAGAAGCCTTTAGTTGAAGCCTATATAAAACATTTTTCAAGTAACCCAAATTTTACTTTCTTTAAGTAGCCTTTAAAAGCCTTTGTTTTTACATGCTAGACCTTTATTTTGTAAAATTCAAGAGTTCTGTGCTGCACAAAATTCTAATTACATCAGCAAAAAATATAAACCTATATGTTGCATATATATTCATACAATGCATATTTATAGTTTGGCAGATGTATATTTTCCTTTTAATGCCATGCATTGCTTTTACATACATGTAATTTCAAATATTTTAAAGTTATTTTTCAGCTATCCGTGAACATAACCCTGTTTACTATTCTATCTACATCTCCCCAACAAAAGGAGAGATAAATGTGTTTTAGGTGTGGTGGTGAGAAAAACTACCTGATAGAAACAGTTACATAAATAATTAAGTTACAAGGGAGTTTGTGTGACAGTTCAGTGTAGTTATTGGAAGTTTACCATCATTTATCATACCATTTCCATATGTAGGTGCATAATCACAAAATTCATATTTACAAGGAATAACAAGCATGATATTGAAATAAAAACGTATACATATACCAAACTACAAATAGGTGAATATCCTGCTGACTATTTCCTGTGTTAATATTATGAAATGGGACAAAACACCCAAAAATCCTGTATTTTTATGTATTTCAACCTTTTATTTTCATATTTCTTAGCTTTTACTTTGAAAACCTATAAAAGATAATTACCTAGGGTACCTGGTGATATGAAACACAGTTTTTAAAATTACACTAACACTACAAATGAACGACTGAAATTTTGATAAGTGATAATATGCTAACATTTAGCTTCTTTGATGGTAATTAATAGTTTCACACACACACACTCAAATATGTATTGTATAATTTTTTAAGTTTCAACAATGTGACGATCATAGTTTATCAATGGTAAGCTCATTAACTATTAAATTTGTTTTTTACACAAAAATACATATACAACCACTATAATTTATGTGTATGTGTGTGTGTGTTTTATCTAATTGGTTATTTTTACTAGTTCTATGGACTTTCCTTAACATATAGCAGTTAAAATAAATATCTTTTTCTTTGAATAAATGTACTTTTGATTTTTTAATCATGATTCACCCTGATTAATTATTTTTACTTGTTTCTTTTTTCATGTATAATTCACTTCACTTAAGCATTATTTTTTGTATTTCTCTGTATTTTCAAATTGGGTAGAATTGCCTTTGCAATATTAAAAGCCTTTTCATTGTTGTATTTACTCTCAAACTATCAATAATTATATGACTTTAGGTTCGATCTGAATGTCTTTACACAATGCAGAGCATTCACCAATTTACTCAAAGCTCTCCGCTTTCCCACTTTCCTTGTGCATGCAACAGAAGAGCAAGGCTGTAGCCAGAAGTATGCCTAGAAAAATCCCCCTCCCAAAAAAAGGACATTGCAAATTCATTTCAATAAACATACATACATACATCATACCCGTGTGTGGTCTTTGTCAAAAAAAGTGTATATAAGCTCTGCTTTCCCACCATAGTTGCATTTTTTTTTGTTGACTGTTATGATGTTAAATTCACTATCTGTGAATTCTGAAATCAGTATTATCTACTGCTCTAAATGTTTCTACCAATATCAGAAATTTTACAATTTCTTTGGTGGCCTTACTCAAGTAATTAGGGTTTCATATCTATATCGATATTCAATTGTGGAATATCCACCCTTTTCTCACAATGATAAAAAATAATAATATCTTGTATTTTATTCACCTTCATTGTCTGAAGATCAGGATTCTCAATAATCTTATGCTGGTCTTACTTTTTTTTTTCAAGTATGTTCTATTTTAAATCTAAAACTAATTTTTGTTATGCCTAATGGTGCTAATGTCAATTCTTTAATCTTTATATTTTCCATCATATCCTGATATTTTGTCTATTGCTGATGCTTTTAGAAATCAGGTAAATGTTAATAGCCGTTTAATGTGGTCATCTTCCTCTATTCATCTTACTTCTCAAGATCTTGACCCTTAGATTGTTTTGTTGTCAGTTTTCTGCTCTACATACTATAAATTTGTTTCATTTTAAAACTTTCTTCTTCAGAGTAATGATTACACATAAGTTACTCTTGTTCATCCATTTTTTTAAAATTGGGATAAGATTTTTACCTTTCTCTTAGCTGTAGCTTTCACTGATGTAGTTCTATTAGGATGGGGGATATTATATTCTTCCTCTGACATCTTATCTCATCATGCTTTGTTACAAGTTACTTGCACCCCCCCCCCCCCAACTTTTTGATTGCTCTTGAAAGAGCTTCTTTCCTGACATTATTTGTCTTTTCTTGATTTTCACACACATTAGTCTCCCATTCAAGAGCAGCATGCCAGCAGGGGCTGATTAGGGTTCTTATAATTTAGATTTGTTTTTCCAAGTCACTTCTTTTGAGACGAGCAGGGGGTAAGTAATTTTTCTCATCCTCCTTTGCATCCCTCATCTTCTCCTATTCATTCTTTTGGATCATACATAAATGTAAGCTAAATGGTATTTTCAACCACTCAGTGATTCTCAAATGAATCTCCCAGTTGGAGTGTTGAGGGGATTGTATCGAATCATTATTTCACGTGTGGTATCCTTGGGTTCATCATATTCTTCAATCTTGTCTTAATGTCTCTTCCTTTTAATCCCACCACTTACAACTTCTGGATCAAAAAGTCTCAAATCTCCTCCACAAAGAAGCAGTTGAAATTGTTTATCATGTATCTTTAGGATTTTACTTCCATCTCCTTGTTGTTTGGAAGAAATCAAGAGATTAGAAGGACCTGTTTTGACTTATCTTTTCATAATTATCTAATATCTAATTTTGAAATGGAAAACATGAGGCTGTTATAAAAGTTTCTTTGCCACAGCCATTGGATAATGGTGGTGGATTTGCAGGATGCTTTCCCTGGAGATACCTATTCATCCATCATCTTGTTATCTTCTTTTAGCCATTGGGAATTAGACATAAATTTCCTTACAACTCCATACGTTTTTTTTTCTTCAAGTGGTCTAGTCCTTACTGGTCTTTTACATTCACTTGACATTGATATTGGCTTATCTTAATATTTAGTCTCTTACCCACACTGTTTAGAACCCAGCTGGCCACATTTCTTGGATGTATCACCCATAACTCTTATTCCCATTTAGTACCAACATAGTATTTAGTACATATAAGGTTTTAAATCAACACAGTTCAAAGAACAATTCATTTGTCTTCTATGGCATTGCAAGCCATCGAGTCTTGTGCACATTCTTGCAAAGACATTGTTTCTGCTTTATGGATCAATGGTTTCACTTTACTTTGTCATTTCGTTAGGGTGTGTTCTCATCCAACATCTTCAATAGAACCTTGCTTTTCAGTGATATCTTACTCTTGGCCCATTGTCATATAGCTTGCCTATCTTCCATCACTGTTGTATTTGTCTTTGGTTGAACCAAGAGTTTATGACAGCAGTATATCCTTTTCTTCCTCATCCTTATCCTACTCTTCTCCTTCTTCCTCAAGTTCTAACCAAAATCAGTTATCTGAACTTCAGGGTTTTCCATATAATTACACTTTGGCCAGCTCAATCATAGTTTCTCCGATTACATTGGCTTTATTACAGGAAACCATTCCCATCACCAAAATAGGAACATATTCTACAGCATCCCTGAATTTTTTTCTTTTTCACAATGATATTCAACCCTTACAGCTTCACAGCTGGCTATTAGTCAGTTTTATGTCCAAAAAGCTAGATTTTCTTCCTAGGAGGCTTGAATGTTAGATTTTTCTTGCTGATTCTATTCCCTGTTTGTCTGTCTATTTCACTGGGCTACTTTCTAGACTTGGAGCATTAAACATACCTCTTGTTTATATTCAGTTCCTCAACAAATTGCTTCTTTCCTTGTATGTTGTTTTGTGATTGTCACTTATCACCTTCTACCATAATTGATTACAGAGTTGCCTTATCTGCTACTGTTAGATGCCGTGGAAGAAATCAATCTCTTTTATATCCATTGTTCAAAAACCTCTTCCAATCCATGTGTCTTCAAAGATACCAAGTTCCTAGACATTGTCTTGTGTTTCTTAGTTTCTCCATTCGAACACTTAGCAACTTATTTGCTTTATTTTCCTATCCTTTATTCCTGGCATCAGGCAGAAGACATTTCAGTAACTATACTCTTGATGGTTTACATACATTGTTTTCTCAGAAAGCCTTTTATTCATACTCAGATCAAGTCTTCCTATCTAAAACTCAGGCTGTATGAGAAAGTAACCATTTTTTCTGACCTATTTTTTTATCTACTTTGTATTATCCTGATTCTCATTCAGAAGAACACCTTTTATTTGTTGGTATTTCACTCTTACTGAATCTTCATGGAAGAATAAAAATTATTTTTATACCATGTAATGAATCTTGCTCTACCTACTTTAACAAATTGGCTTCTGTAATTCATCCATCTTTTATTTTATGAAATTTCTGAACACTGTACAACTGAACTTGAGGCTGTATCTCACCAATTTTACCACTTGCCAATGTCCTCAGCATTCTAATCACAATACTCTTTGGAGGATATTCTTCAGCTTGACATGTGAACAAATTTGAATATGTTCTTAAGATTTTATTTACATCACATTGCTGTTTCTTCAGCTTCATGATTCTATTTACCTTTGGTTGTAATTTTTCAAGCCAGATGGAATCTCTAGTAGGTGAGTTCTTCTTTGTTACCTGAGTAGTTTTTCCTTTGATCCACACCTATAATTTTCATGGTAATTCAATCATAACTGTACTGTCAAACACTCCTTTTTATAATTAAAAATCTCCTTTATTATATAATATGTGTTTGAATGTTTTCAACCTGTCCGGACTTTAACATGTTACATATAATAACTCTGCGACTGTCCTACACAATTTCCATTTTCTGTTGGCCGATGATGCCTTAGCAGGTACCTTTTTTCACCTTTGCATGTATATTCTTGTAGGTCATTGCAGACAAGGTGTACATTCTCTAAATGGTGTCTCAAAGTCCAGTCAGGATGGGGGAAACCTTGCCCCTTTTTATTTTGTACTTTTTTTTTCTTTTTTTGAAGTTATATAGTGTCCTCATTGCACTATACAAGTTATCAAGCCCATTCTCAAATTTATCAGGGTCTTTTCAGTTCTTTGTGAGTGCCTACTAAGTAGGTTGGTTTGGTGACTTGGCCAACTTTTTCAGTTGAAGGTAAAGAGAGACTTAGCCCCAGGATTATAACTTATTACTGGCCTCCCCTCTAAGAATCTTCCACTACAGATACAGGACAATAAACTGTGGCCTGACATACATACTGTTGTGCTACCAACTGCATCCATAGGTACTTGAAATACTATTGACACCTCCCCTTTATATATTATTTGAGGGGTGTCATAGATGATGTAATACCAGTCCATTAATGTTCTGGTTCTCTACTTGATCACATCTTTTGACTGTCTAGGTCTAGGTTATTACCAACTTTGGGTGAACCAGTGGTCCTTATAACACATCCTGTTCCATCTCAATTGAGTACTCTTTTAGTGTTTCAGACATATGTTTTCTTAAATTTACATTTTTAAAATTAAAATGGATTTCAAACAGGTACTTACCTCCAAATTATATTCCTCATCACCTATCCACAACCAGAAAGTGTATCTTATCTCATCACAACTGCAAACAAAGAAATACGGCTTATGGTGGGAAAGCAGAGTTTATGTACATTCACTTGACACATGCATACAATAAGTCGCATGGAAGGTGAGAGAGGACATTCAGAACATAAAGTCACATGATTGACAGCATGAGAGCAAGCTTAGCAAGGAAATATCTTTAGTATTTCAGAGGTAAGTACCTGTTTGAAATTCATTTTAATTCTAAAAATGTATATATAAATGATTATACATTATAATTTTTTATCAATCTAGAAAGATGAATCACTCCCTTTGGAAGGTAATATTGTTATTACTACACGACATAATGGAATGCTTGAGATTCCTGTAATATGTAAGCCAGCAAGGTGTATTCCAGTATTTGACCCTCCAGAACTCAACATGGGTGAAGTGTATGTTGGGGAAAAAGTAGTTAAAAGCATTATTCTTAAAAACCAAGGTCTAAAAAGTGCTAAATTTATGTTTAAAAAATGCACAAGAATTGGTAAGTTTATGCAGCAAAATGTTTTTTATAATTTATGTTCAAAATAATAAAAAGGTTTTATTTATTTGATGCCGAGATTAGAATTTTAAGGTTTTTCAGTCAGGTGTGTCATATTCCATCAAATCTTTACTTTCTGTATTATATTTAGTGAATCTGCTATAATCTGTTATGGTTAGTTTATGTTTGATATTTGTCTAAATGTATAGATATGTATGTGTATCATCCCTAAAAATATTAAAAGATAGTAAAATATTTCTTTTTTGTTTGGTGTTGTAATGATAATTGTTTTTTTTATAAATAGAATAGAAGAAATCCAATGTTTAAAAATCACACCTGTTGTTGTTTTTTATGGAGGATAATGCAGTAATGAAGTAAAAGTTAATCTTTTGAGATGTTTTTTTTTTTGCTGTTCAGTGACAGAATAAACTGTTTTCTTGTAAAAGTAATTTTGTTTTGCCATGTTAGTCTCAGGGACTAAAACTTACCTTGTTCAATAATAAATGTTTGTATTATTAATTCTTTGTTATGGGTGGGGGGTGAAAGTGCACATGGCATGACCTTTTACAGTGTTCCCTTCAACAGGGTATTGTGTATTTTGATGTCAGAGTTATCAACTATTAATTTTACATACATTACTGATTTAGTAACAGAAAAGAGTGAATACCATATACTGTACACAGGGATACTGAAATAAAACTGTAGATATTAATTTTACATGTTCTATATGTTATGCAAATGTAATATGCAAACTGTATGATAGACAGAATTATTTGTATTCTTGATATGAACATCACCTTGCACTCCAACTTGTTACTGTCCGAGACAGACTAACTTTGTCAATTCACAGACATATCTTGAGTAGAAGTACTTCTGTAACACATCTGAGTTTTTGTGTACAACAAACTCGTACATTTGACTAAAAGACTGCAATATTTCATGTACATACACTCAGTAACTTTGGAATTATAGTCAACATTCCTTCTCTAATATGAGTTCAGTCCAATACATCAACCCAGTGTACATTAGTTAATAAAAATGTAGTGTATAGCTTTTTTATATTGAAGCTTTTATGTTTTAGCAACTTAATAACATTTTAGGCCAGCAACAAAGAAGCATAGCAGTGGAATAAATAACATAGTTATGCTGCAATCATTAATCTTACATCCACACATTAATGTAGAAAATGTAACAAATAGAGTGTGAAATTAAACAAGTTTTCTGTCTTAGGAACAGACTTTTCCTTAGCAAAACCAGCAAGTGACCAAAGAGAGAAGCATCTTGAGCTAACTAAAGAGAATGAGAAGAGCAATAATGATTGCAGTAATGAAATAAATATTCCAAGAAAAGAATCATCAACTCAACCCAGATCACCAGTTGATAAATGTGTTAATGAGGATTGCTTAGCTATGGATCAGAAACTTATCATTTCTGTTACTGAAGATGAAAAGGAAGACTGGATTATAGGAAAAGTAAGCATTGTGTTTTTCCGTTTTAATAAACATTGGCTAACTTTACAAAAAAGAAAGAAATAATTGATATTGTAATGAGTTGAAAATTGAAATATCTTGCTTAGTATTTATACTATACAAAGTGTTCATTTGTATTTAGCTGTAGAATTTGCACTGAAATGATAAGCATGATGGTATACACTGGTGACCTTTTGATCAATCTCAAAATATGAAGTTTAGGATCATAGGTCAAAAGTCAAAGACCCCATATACAAGTGATTTTAATGTGTAAAATCAGTATTATATTTTTATTAATACTTTTATAGTGATTTACGATGGTAAAGATAAGTGTAATGAAAGCATATGAATCTTATTTGAAAATCTACACCAAACTTGATTTTATAAATTGTGGTTAGTAATATTCAAAGTTAGATAATCAGACTCTTATATTTATTAACATAGTTTTATCATTTCTTTCTAGTTTGTGAGAGTAGTCTTTCAGGTGGAACAAAATTCATCACAGTAATTATCAAAAATCATAAGTTTTATTCAAGAAAGCTTAGATGTGGTGCAGGGTGTTTCAAAACTGTATTATAATGAATACTTAAACTGCTTTTTTTGTGTGCATAATATGATATTGTTATTTGAATAAGAAATGTCAGTAAGTGGAATATTGAGAGGTTCTGAAACAGACTTACCTCCTTACACACGAAAGCTATCTCAGTTGTTGACTGCCCTTTAAGCATTGCTAAAAGAATTTTAGTAATCAGTGCACCAATCTTTTTACCCACCAGTTTCATGCCGTTTCTGAACATGTCCATATCATGTGACTACTCTCCAGCAATAGTATTGCACCACCTATAATGTCACAATTAGTTCTCTCTTCTATTCCTGCTCAACCCCCACTCTCTCAATTGGCATGGCACAGCTTAGATATGTGTTTAATTTTACAATTTTTTAAGTTTTCTTTGCTTTCAATTGTTTCTACAATTTTGCATTCAACTAAATTCCCCTTTCCGAATTCTATGTTTTTAATATGAATTCAAGATTTGCTGTGGTGGCCAGTGATATTTCCATTATAGACAACAATTCACATGGCACGACTTCTCAACATGGGCTCGACTTTATCTCCTGAGGAGATTCCAACCTTAGCAGGGAGTTAAGAGTCTTACATTCAACCGATGATTTCTTCTCCTCATCCACCTTACCATGTTTCAGAGGAGGCCTACCATCATGAGGAAGAAATTGTTGACTCTATTTTTCTATCACAGTCTACACCCATTCAAGACATTTCACCCCAACTCCCTTCTTACAACTTGTCAATCAGGTATGTTATGTTTTAGGTGTTTTTCCTATAGCCTATGATTCCTCCCTTGACTTCTGATTATTCTATTTTCCTCCTTCACCCGACACTAGTGTTCTTTATCAGAGATTTTATGATCAACAACAGTTGGATACAGGCATGCCCTGTCCCTCTTGTTTGTTGGATCTATATGCATTGGCTTATCATCATGCCACGTATCCCCTTTTTGGATTCTCACCATTTAGATCCTCTCCTTCTTCTATGGGGCTCGATTCCTGGAGCTTCCATCCACTTCAATCAGTTGCACATTTTCAGGATTCACCTTTCCCTGGCCTCACTTTTATGCTAACTTTCCTCCCTCTAATTAATATCTGAGGCCTTTCGTCAATTTCCTGGTATCTTTTCAGAAGAGATGAGGACCCTCCTTTGGGCCACCATGGCTTGTTTATCGGCCTCTGCCCTTTCACTCAATACCTGGCTACTTTGCTGTTGGGACTTTTTTGGGAGGGATGCTTTATTGGAAGGGATTTGTCTCCCCCTTTCCCCTTATGAGAACTCCAACAGGCTCCTTTTCTATGTGATTTCATCTTTGTGGGTCATTCACATTCCCTAGAATCATGAATTGATGTAGCTAGGTTACATTCCTCCTCATCCTCCCTAGCCACACGTTTTTCTCATCCTCCCATTACCTCACTGGATTTGCCTTTCCTGTTTCCTTCTTCCTTGACCTTCCTCAGGGCATTCCCGTCCCTCTCTTTGTTTTACAAACATGCACAGTCAGGGTTATCAGTGAAATGGCAGAGGTTCCCTTTCCCATGGGGGCCACACTGCTCCACTTCTCAACTTTGTGGTGGCACTTCATGACAGATCCATGGGTTCTATGAGTTTTGTTAGCAGGTTTTTGCTTCGGTTCTGGCCCCCACCCCCTTGGAACTTTCCCCAATATCTTTTCCTTCTTTTTAGGATTCTTCCTCTCTCCGTGATCTTGCCAAGGCTGTCCAAGACCTCCTATGTGAAGGAGCTATTGAGTGGGTGCTTCCCACTCATCTGGGCTTTTATTCCTGTCTCTTTGTGATTCCCACAGAGACAGGTGATTGGAGATCAATTATAGATCTGTCCTGGCTGAATTCCTTTCTGAAGCCTCCCTCACTTTGCCATGGAGTCCTGTCTCTCACTTTGGTGGGTGTTTTCCCTGGAATTCTAGATGAATAAGTTTGATGTGGCTAATGCCTATCTTCACATTATCTTTGCTACAGAGTCATGTCATTTTCTTCAGTTTTTCTAGGAGGGTCAAGTGTTCCAGTTCAGGACAATGCTATTCAGTCTCTCTTCAGCTCCTTGAACAAAACAAATAGAACTAATGAATGAATTCATGCAGACAGAAACTTGTTGAATGAATGCATTCAGACACAAGGATAGAGCTGTGAAGTTATATATCAGATAGACAAAACTAGTGAATGAATACATTTAAACAAAATATATATCTGATAAATGTTTGCAATCAGAAACAGTCAGATAGTGTTAAATGGATGGACTAAGAAAGACAGAAGAAAAAAGTAAGTGTTGCAACATTGGGAAAAAGGGAAATATACACAATTTTTAAACTACTATAGAATCATTATACATTTACATGATTTATTATACTTTATATATTATGAAACTAAATCTTTACAAGTGTTATCTTAATATATTTTTGTGCTTTGAAAATGTTATACACTTAAAAGTAAAAATAAGAGTTTTTTTGCTTTTTGTTTTTACATATATATATAGGTAGCTTCTGGTGTTCTTGGAGCAGGCTCTTCAGTCATACTAAAGGTCATGTTCTGTCCATCTTTTATTGGTGAAAGCAGTATGGATTTCCAAGTTATTACACAGAATCATTTTGAAGCACTGGTAAAGTTTTTCTTTTCCAAGTAAAGTATATTAAATGGAGTTTCATGTGTATAGAAATGCAGAAAGCTGAGTATGTTATATTAAAATGATTTTTGAGCCCCACCATCTCATTACAGTCCATGTCGCTGCTTCTGGTTATGCTCTGTCTTATGTCCATGCATCTTAACAATAACCCTGCAGTATAATTTCCATTACAAAAGGCTCATTGTAAGGTTGTTATATTCAAAGCACACCTCTCCTCTAATGGCCTTTCCTTAATCCCAGTGTTCAAAGAGGTCAATTTCCCAGTAACTGTTTCAACAGTCAAGATGCTTAGAAATCCACAGGTGCTGCATCTGGTGATTTGACTGGTCTGTCTTCATATAAAAATACATAACTTCTGACTTCTGTCGCTTGATGTATGTGATGGTTAAATGATAAGTATTATTGGATGCCTTATCTTGGTGAACCCATACCATATTGGCCTCATTTCTAGATGAAGATCCTTCTTGATTGTGTTTCATTCTGTTTCCTGGTGCAAGTAACAGCTGACCATTGTGTTTGTGGATTCTATTTAATATAGCATACTCAACTTCTGTAGAACCATTTTAGGTTTATGTAACAGTTAGAGGTTTCAAGGCACAACTGAAGAATTATCAAATAGTTAAGTTTATCACATATATAATAAAGCTGATTCACATCAGTTTAAGATAATGTTTAAAAGTATATAAAGAATTTGTAAAAAGAAACTTACATGTGTTTCACTTAAATATTTCACAAATTTACAATGTTTAATTCTTCTGGAATTTTATTTTCATCCTTCTAGGCATTAAAAAGGATGCAATTTTTAATTATGCTCATATTATTATTAGAATTCTAGGAAGTATTTATAGTGCAGAGCCAAAATTATGATAAACTATTCCTTCTTTTACTTTTGAAGAAAAAATGCTTAAAACTTTATGCTTCATTTCATATTTCATAAGGTTTATTATTTTATACCTGCTTGCTTAATAATAACATTCTAAGAATTGCCACAAATTTGACTTTATTCATTGAATAAAATCTTATCTTAAGAAATATTAAAAGGTGTAAAAGGAAACATTTGTAGAGTATGAAAAAAAACTGTAGTTGTGCTGTTTGGTTGTACACATTCAATAAGATGTAAATTTCAGCAAGCATGGTATTATACTGAAAATCTAACTGAAAAGTTATGTGTTACAGCCCTATGTTCGTTGCATAATGTATTGGTATCTATGATTTTTTAAGCATCTTTGTTTTTCTGTTTTAGATATAAAGTTGTTCGAATTTAAGAATTTTTTTTCTGTGAAATAGAATTACATATTAGATGCATTAAATATCAATTTTTTTACCTTGAACATCTTCCTTAAATTTATAGTGTACCCTTCATGCAAAAGGTATTGGACTGGAAATTCCAGTAAAAGCCCAGCCTTCTACAGTGGATTTCAAAATATGTATTCCAGACCACACTTACCAGACTAATGTAACTGTGTTCAATAGGTAAGACAAAAAAAAAATCAGACATTTCTGGCAATATATTAATATGCACATGAAAAGTTAGTTCTAAGCATATTCTCTGGTATTCTCGTTATGCACACTTTTGCTTGTTTCTTGGAAAGCAAATTTGAGTATTACATGAACTTAATGCTTCTGGGTTTTTAAAGAAACTTTAGCTAAGTGTTAACAGTGTCTTTTAAGTGCATTGTTTCTACTTCTAGTGACAAGATAGTTAGACGTGTTAAGTGGAAAGTACCGTCTCTGCTGCAGAATTACTTACAAATTCAACCAGACCACTCTTTTGTACAGGCTCAAGGACAAAATGACTTCTTACTTCGATTTACACCCAGGTATATGAAATGTGTTTTTTTGTCTAATTACTTAAAAGGAAAAATTTGAATAAGAAAAAATAATATAATGAGAAATTAAATAAAGTATTTAAAAATGTAAATGATCATACTTTTTAGTATGTCATTACCTTACAGGTAAGAATAGTAACTAGAATAGCAAGGGAAACATTATATTATTTTCGTTCCTGTTAATGTTTTTGTGGTGTGTGCATTTGAAAGCTACAGAAATATTCTTCTATGGCAAGACATCAGATAAGGATTGATAATGAGGTTCAGTAAGTATAGTAAGCTATGGCTTGCAATGGAAAACTATTTTGATAAAACAAAACAAATGTTTTATTACACATATTGTTTAATTTCTGGTTGTCAAATAACACATAAATAAGAGAAATTCTTATTTATTGAAAACAAATTTCCATTGTTTACCATGTTTCTATGATTTACAACAAGAATATGACTGCTTCAGTTCACAAAATAGTGCATCAAAAGAAATGTATATTGATATGTCAGTCTTTGGTGACCTATTCTGGGCTAAAAATCCCCCTTTGTTTTCATTCTCACAGTGAAAATACAGTGAAAATACTTAACCAAATTGCATGAAACTTATTACAAACTTTCTAAATAATGTCTAGTTTCTGCATAAAATGCTTAGTATTTGTATAACTTTGTATGTTGTGAAATGCCAAAACTTTTGTTGTAAAATACCATTTCAAAAAATAATAAAAATATTTACTTTCGTCTTAATCTACTTTTTTATTGATCTAAAAGTTGCATTTTATATATCCAATTAGTTTTAATTTGTTTATATATATATTAATTCGTACACATGAACCGTAATTAAATTTATAAAGCACAATATCCAATAAGTAAAAATTTAAGTCCTTCAATGTAGGATCAGTAATGCTCAGTATAACAATATTACACACTACAGTATAAAAGATAAAACAAAAACTTCATTGAACAATGATTAATACAGTATGATATGGGATAAAAATAAATTGTTCAGCAGAGACAGCATAAAACATATGTTTTAATAATACTAAATGATTTACATAACTATGAACAAAACACAATATAAAGATAAGAAAATAAGCATGGATCAACAAAACTATTTACAGCATATAATACAACATAAAATATCCTGCAACATATATACTAATTTAGCATAAAAATCTAAAAAGTCCTTTTAGATCCATAATATACTTTACAAAAATAAATCCTTTTATGAAGATAATTAGTCAAAGGAAATATAAAATGACTGAAATACATATAATAAAAGTGCTTTAACAAGTACCATACTTCACAAAAAAACATTTGAAACCCTTTAATATTGATTTCACAAAATATATAGATATAACCCTTTAAACATAGGCTAAAATAAAGTTGACAGATAAGACCATTTAAGGTTAGAACATGCAATAATCATATTAAACAAAGTATATGATAAAATACCCTTGAATACCAATGAAACATAAAATGTTACACAGAAATTAACCCTCTAAGAAAGTTAAATGCATAATTAAAATATTTATATCACAGTATTTTTAATACAAAGTATAATTCAAAAGCAAACAATTATATATACCTTTTAATATGCATTTTACAACATTTGATAATAAAAAAATTAAAAATGCAAACAAAACCCTTTAAAATCCAATGAACATGTTACACCCGAAATGATCTTAAGCAGTTATTGATTACAAACATCTGTTCATTATAATGTAGTAAGAGTGAAAACCAATCACAATGAAATAAAATATGATGCTTATATATACTCAATCGACGTATGTTGTTATATATTCAACAACAGGCTTTCCAGGATGACTTTGGACTTTTATTAGGTTGTCTTATCCATAACCTTAGCTTTCAGCAAATCATGTTTGATTTTTGCAAGCTCTGCTTAGACTAGTTCAAACTCTAGTCACATTAGCCTCATCAGATTTACCTTGTCCTCTCCATTTATCTTTCTCTTGTTGACACAATGCTCAGGATTTCATCCATTTAGCTGATTGGGCCTAGCAATTGTCTTTGAAGGCAGTAGCCTTTTGGAGAGTACAGTATGTGTTGAAATTGAAATCAGCACAGTTGTCAGAAAATTTGGTGTCTGGGCTTTTTTTGTTTGTGATTGATTTGCTAAAGAGATGGATACTCTCAGGTCTTCAGCACATTCCTGTACAGACCACCATCCCAACAGTTACCATTTTGACCCTCATCAGTCTATGTTTTCTGTATGCTGATGTCTAATCTCAGGGATAAAACCTGATCATCAGCTCTTGAGGTCTCAAGCTATGGTTTCTCAAGACTGTGGACATGGCCTTCTGCATTGGCACTGAAAGCTGACATTCAGGAAAGAACTTCTAGACCTTGACACACTCTCTCTCAGAACATGGTCTACCTTAAAACAACAGGCTGCTCACAAATTAGTATATTGGTATTAGGTTCATAGAGAAGACATACGACTAAAGTTTATCTTATTCTCCTTATGTTTGGACATGGTATTATTCGCCAAAAGCCACTTGAAAAAGTGCTAGACAGAAAAGTAGTGTTCAGAAAGGTTTTGTAGTTCACCCAGTACAACCTAAAATTAGAGGGAACATTGCATATGGGTATTAACTGCAACAGCAAAAGGAACAGTAGAAATTGTTATGTAGAATTAAATCTGAATTTCATAATTTTACTAAAATGAAAGAAGAGACTGAACACAATGTAAAACAAAATGAAAAGTAAGCTTCACTTATTTCAACACACAAGTCAAATCTGATGAGCATAAAGTATTTTAAACAGCACATCTCTAAAATGGAAAGAGCCTTGAATCAAAAGAAGATGTAAGACTGAGAATGTTGACCACCACTATGTAGAGAAGATAATAGTGTCATCTTGCCCAGAATGAATGCACTATTCAATTACTCTTTTTAATCTCTTAAGTGTAAATAGGGAATACATATCATCAAGATATCTCTAAATCTTTATATATTTGATCTTTTCTGAAGAAACTACAAGATGTTACTTTACATACATCAACACTTTCCATGTAAATATTCTGTGGTACTTCACATTCCATAACTGGTCTTACTCTATTTTAAATCTATCCATATATTTCCATCTATCTAAACTACAAAGGAAAGGTAACCCCTGGTAAGCTATAATCACCACATAAGGATTTAGCTAGGCAATGATATACTTTATATTTATAATTGTTGCTTAGCAATATTTCTGATATTTAATATGTTTTTTAGATTGGTTTTTCGAAAATGCACACGAATTTTTTGCCTTTTGTTTTTGTACAAATGCTCATATTCTTTTATGTAAAACACTACTTTGTATGTAATTGAATGGAGTTGGTTAAACATTTGTTTAATAACACGTAAAATTCAATTATGTACCAGCTGTCCAGTGTCGGCTAACAATACGAAGAATTAAATTGTGTGCTACAAGTTCTTCAAATACCTATAGAATGATAGGTTTCTTTTTTGTGAGTGTAAAACACTTAAATACACCATTTCGACTACTTTGTATGCTTTCTAATAATGTTGTTTTGCTACATTTAGAACTGATATATGCATAATGTCTTACATGAAAACAGTGAAATTAGTATTTTTAAAAAATTATCTTGAAAAAATACACAACATATCAATGAGTTAGCTTATCATCTTCAAGTGTTTCCTTTCTAACCTTTTGGTATTTCCATTTTTCTATCTATTATATTTTATATTTCATAGAATCCTGTTTATAAATGAATTTGATATAGTAAACATGTAATGGACTTTTCCTCAACTTTTAAAGCACTAACATATGCTAAAGCTAAGTGTGCATGTACTGCTATTTTGCATTGTTTATTTTTCGAAAACTGAAAATGAAAAAAAATGTGATTTACATAAATGACATAAAAATAATCACCATATAAAGGTTATCTGCTAATCAATGTTTCTTATCTTTATCATAACACTAATTTTGAATATTTAATAGTTACATATTTAATATCTATCTTTTAAATACCTCCTTAGACCCATATAAAAAGGATTGCCATTTATACAGTCAACATAAGAAATAGTAAGCAATCTTCCAATAAAAGCAATTGAAATATATTAATTTTATATGTTAGTCTATTTACATTTTTGTCATCTGATTCTCATTGAAATTTAGCACATACTGTAATTTTTACATCAACTTTACATCTTTATTCTTAGGACCGAGTTACTGAAACAAGGAGAACAGTATCGTAATCAAAATATGAGGTTTCTTGATGAAAAGTTGCATGTTCTATGCACACTACTAGAACAAGTAAGTTATTGTTAGGTCTCTGTTTGTTTGTTAATTTCCTGTAGAAATTCTTTCCGAGAAACTTCAGTGATACAAGTTCTTTCTTAATTAAAACTAGTTTATTCTTTCTCAATACAACTTTGCAATACAGAGAATTTCAACAGTCAATACGTTTGCAATCTCGATAACAAAACACACACTTTATATTATCGCCACTACCGTTCGCTTGACTCAATTATGTCTCTATATCTCTATCCATCTGCAATTATTTGCCGGGCTTATATACTAAAATAGAGGGCGCCTAAAAAAAGACTAAAGTTGCCAAGAAAAGTCATGATCCTTTGAGAATCTCATGACGTGTTACTAGCGTCACGTGACTTCCTCTGTCATAACATTATCATAACAAAGACTTGACTAATAATAAGTAAAATATTATAAGTTTACTATGAGTTGCTTATAAATATACCTTGGGTAAATTACTATATGCAGATTATCATAAACAATTTGTCCCCCAATGGAACAGCAGTAAGTTTATGGACTTACAATGCTAAAATCCAGGGTTCAATACCCCGAGGTGGACATGACAGATAGCCAAATGTGGCTTTGCTCTAACATAACCACTCAACCAAACAAACATAAATAATTTATGTAAGATATTATAGACAAGTTAGTTCTTATAACAAGTAACATACCATACCAAAAATATTTTTGGTTGATTCCTATGGCTAATAAAATATCATAACTAAATTAATACACATAGTTTTTTATAACTAACAAAAAAATCATAAGTAAATTACTAGAAGTAGATTCTAGAACCAGTAAAATCAAAATTTAGAGTGGTAATTTTTGCACATAATTTTTTGGAAAATATTATGGAGAATTTTCTTTCCCCTTTTTTTTTAACTCTTCCACTTCCATGGGCACATGTGTGTTCCCTTCTAGAGCACTGGCATGTATGTGTCGAATTTTGTACCACTATGGAGAAAGGTTATTCACCTATAAACCTCCCAAATTGTACTAGTATCAAATTTCAGATAAGTAAAGAAAAATCAAAATGTGTTTTTTTTTTATTATTGTATCTGTAAAAATAAACTTGGTACTGGGAGAGTTATTCATCAATAAACGTGCCAGTAAAAAGAGCTAAAATTTCTTTTTCATATTAAATATTAAACATGTAAACACCTAGAGATATTGCTAACAATAAATCATGCTGATATTAGACACATTTTTAGTATTAGTAACTTCTTCATTGAGAAACTTTGCCTTACATAAAGTTACAAGGTGTAGGCATAATTATAATTCTAGATTTTGCATTTTTTTGTATCATATTCTTGTTTTTATATTGCTCTTTTTAGTATTTCTAAGCATTTCTAACAAAAACAAATAATCTGTACAATTAACATTCATATACTCTCTCTAGTATTACTTTGAGGTGCTATCATCATTGACTTAATTCTCACTGATCTCTTCTTCCTCATTTTAATTGTAAAGTATTACTCATTTTTAATCCATGCTGTTTCTTTTTCTTTAGTGCTATTTCCTATGTCATCATCTTGGAGCACAGCAATAAGTTTACTGATACAGTTCATTGTAAGGCAGTACTGTTTATGTATTTGTTGTGTTTTTGCTTTTTTTTATGTTACTGAATGCCTTCGAATGCATTTACAAACATTTGTTGTAAATGGAAATCTTAAAATTTCCAACTTGAAATAACTGCCAATCCTACAAAAGTTATTTTCACTATGTTAAAAAGATGCAGTTATGCTAGCAGAGTGCTACAGAATTTCTTTGTTCTATAATTTTTGTCCAACTATGTAGTCATGAAAATCATACAAAGCAACTACTGAATCCACATAACAGATAAGTTCAACTACCATTTTATCGTGTCCCTAACTTCTGTCTGCTCTTTTTTTCTCTCTTCTTCTAAGACTTGACCTCTCTATTTCTGATTCAACATGTGGGCTGCTAGTTGCACTGGATGAAAATAAAAGCTCTAACTGCTGAAAACTGTCATCATCAACTGTTGTTGGCCACCTAAGATAGCACTGGTTTGTTTAATTTGAGCTTTGTGGTTGCACATGAAATTGGTTGCAAAAGACCCAACATTCTACTTACTTGATGCTTTGAAAGTCCACATAGGTTTTACATACTTGTTGTTGGTAGTTCTTATATTTTGTCAAATGATACTTTAAATTTTTATCCAAATGGCATTGTTTGTACAAGTGTTATGATATACGTGCACTTGCCAATCACTTTGAAATAATACCATATCCTATTGGATAACTTAGGCAGTGAAACATTTCAAGAATCTTACAAGAAACTTCACTCAGAGTAAGTAAGTAATTTATTAATAGATTCACAAGCCAACTATGTTTTTGTATGCTAAAAGAAATGTCCATACCCTTCTTAATAATTCTCAATCAATCATATTTTTTTTTTCAGATATTCTAAGAATTACCTTCTTATAATGGGAGTGGACCCACTACCTATTTTCTATACCTTTCTTGAGTCTGCTTCATTTCTTTATCACTAATGACAATTCACAGTTAAAATTCTCACATCCTTGAATATAAAACTTCAAAAACACAAGGAATGATCTAGAAATGTCTGTCTAAAAGTGTAGAATATCTCCAAATTGCTACAACATTGCAATGGTTTCAATTACACATGCTCCCCAGTGGCACAGTGATATGTCTGTGGATTTACAATGATAGAAACTGGGTTTCGATACCCGTGGTGGGCAGATCACAGATAGCCCATTTGTGCTTAACTACAAACAAACAAACAAAAATTATGCACAGCACGCTAGGACTATAGTAAATTCTAGGAACCCTAAATCTGAGAACAAAGAAGTAAGTCTAAATTAAAATCTCAAAAAATATATACTGAATTAGAATTCTTTAAAGTAAGGACATACTAAAAGTAATTGCCTATTAAATAACTTTTAGGGCAATCACAAACACTTCACACGTAAGTTAAGAGCAACAAATGGAAAAATTTAATATGAAAGTGCAAAAAAACATATTTATGGTATCTTTCATCCAACAATAAATTATCTTTAACTGACTATACTCTAGTTCTTATTTTCCAATATGATACCTTACATCTTCTCACATAATAGCTTCCTCCATTTTGTGCTGCTATCTATATGCACGGATTTTGCTTGCCACTAGCCTTAATGCTCCCACCTAAACGCATATGTTTCCACATGGTATTGCTATATTTTATTGTGAAAATAAGCATGTGAAAACCCTATACCAATAGGAGTGTGACACACCCTTCTAGTGCAGCTGACTCCATCTGTATACTGATTGTGAATTCATCACTATTGATTTGGCACTTGCATGTGCAGATGTGTAAATTATTTGCTTGTGCCAGTGATTAATATTTCACTTTTTGACAACTTTTTTTTTTCCCCCTTAACTTAGTTTTTAGAAGGCTTTTGGTTTTTTCTTTCCTTTCCACATTATAAACTCACAAGTTCATGTTACTGTTACTTTGTCTGGTGAGGATCCATGTATTCTTGGTCCTGCTAGACAAATTGCTACTGTAGTGTCGGGTTCCTTTCTTTTTGTTGAGGAGATTTCAAGCATAGTATGTTGTGAGTTCAAGTAATATATGTAGCCCGGTCTATCTTCTGACCTAGGAACAGATATTCTTCCCTGGGGATCCCTTTCAAGAGGATGACGGATTTAACAGCCTGTTTCCTCCACTTGTTTTTGCTGCACCTTCGCAATCCACTGCCATTGAACTACATTGTCTCTCTTGAATATGGTATCTCAAGTTTCTTATCTTTTGTCAACTTCTCCTATGTCTTATGATTCCTCTCCTTCCTTGTTCCACCTCTCTCACCTTCTTGCTGGAGCCAGCATACCCCATTCTTTTTGTTTGGCAGACTCACATGCATTCCTTAACCTACCATTGGGCTGAGTTCCCTTTTCTTGACTCTCAGACTTTGGAGTCTCTTATTCAAGCATGGGGATCAGATCCTTTCCAATGTACTTGTCCAACATACACAAACTTTGTGAGGGACTCCACTAATCTCCTGAGGAGTTTTTGGAGGATACGCTTTCCCTCATTACCTCCATTGTCTTCTTCGTCCCTATCCCTTCAAATGTGGTTTTGGTGCTGTGGGGATCTTATTGGAAAGGATGCTGTCCTATCACAGGTTCATCTACCTTCCACTTATCTTTGTGACTTATAGATGGCTCCATTTCTCCATCAGTCTGTTTTTGGAGATCTTCCTGAATCTTTGGATTAAAGTGTGGGATCTGTGAGACCACATTCAACTGTTTAGTCTTTGGTTGCTTGTTTATCTCATTCTGAATCCATGGCCTCTCCCATGATTGTTTCTTGTCCTACAACTTTCCATCCTTTACCAGTTCCTACAACTAGGGGTTCAAAATTTTGTCACCTTGTATGGTATTTTCCTGTTTCTTTTCACCTTGTGGCAGATCATTTTTCAAGACCAAACCAGGTTTATCCCACCAAGTGTTCTCTCAATCTTCAGGTTTTCAGGTGGTGATGTAATCTGTGGGGTACTCCTCATATGGATGCTTTGCAACTTTTTTCAAACATCAAATTACCTCTTTTTTTTTTTTGGTCTCCAGTTCCTCATCCTCAGTCCCTGGCAGTGGATGTTCTCAGTCTAGACTGGACCAACTGCTACCTTTTGTGTTTCTTCTTATCATGCAGTTTTCCTGGATTGTAATGTTAATGTTGTTCTTCACTGCATTTCACTCTGTCTCTTTGAATCTTTGTCCTTAGGTTCCATGTTTTATCTATCCATTAAGACTTATTCCTACTCCTGTTAGTTTGTAGGCATCGTTGGTGTGATATATCTGCCATTGACATTTCAAATACTTTTTTCCATTCCACATATGTTTTACTTTATCCAAATCAATTTTTCCTACCCAAACGTTTGGCAGCTCATGAGAAACATTCTTCCTCTTCACTATTATTCCTGGTCTGATCCAGATAGACTTCTATGTCCAGTATATGCTCTTCATTGTTACATTGCTCCTTTTGTGGTTCCCATTCCCATCTTTTCATTCCCTGGCACCATTCATTTGTACGTGACCTTTCTCCTTCTACCCTTCTAAGTTGGATTCATCCACGGATTCGATTGGTCTATTCCTCCCTGTCTCATTCATCCCAAATTCTGTTCCAAGTGTTATCGCATCAGATCAGGCATCTGTATTTTTTTTGCTGATGTCTCACTTCCATCATCCATTGGAGGAAATTATTCAGTCAATTATGTGGACTACACCTCATATGTTCATCTTCCCTATCTTCATTGAGTAGCTGTTCCTTTCTCGTTGGGGTACTGCCTTCTGCCTGTCACCATCATTCAAGCTTTGTTGCAAATGTTTGTTTGTTTCAATTTCACGCAAAGCTACACAAGGGCTATCTGCGCTAGCTGTCCCTAATTTGATATGGATTCCCATATCCCTTTGGATTGTGCTCATATGCTTCATCTTCAATAGACTCAGCATGAGCAATGGAACCTTGCTCAAGGTCTCATTTCCTCCATCATTCACGTGGTGGCTTGACAAAGCCAACACCACAGCAGGTGTTCCTCTTCCTCCTTCTCATCTGGACCTCTATCTGTTTACAGATGTTTCCCTGATAGGGTGGAGTTGTAATTTGGATTCACAAGAGATTTTGAGTAAGTAATCTGAGGTCGAATCAACCATTCATATCATTCTCTTGGAATTTTTGGCTGTATATCAAGCTTTGGATCACTCTTTCCATAGTTCATGGGTGTCTCGCAATGATCCATACCAACAACTCTACTGTAATCTCTTGTATCAGTCATCAAGGAGGAACCTGGCCTCATTCTCTCTGTTTTCCCACACTAGACCTCATTTTCTTGGCCCATTCCTTACAAGTTTGTCTTATTGCTTGTCATATCTCAGGTGCTCTGAATCTCATCACCAATCATCTCTCATGATCTGACAAGATTCTTTGATGGAATGGCCCCTCGATCCTCAGGTATTCAAGTGGCTATGCTCTAGATACTTCTAGAAACTTTTTACACTCACCTCAATATCAAACTTCCCTATTTCCACATCTGGCAAGTTTGGTTGTGGATGCCTTCAACCAGGACTGGTTCAACCTTTTTATTTATGGCTACACTCCTATTCATTTTTTACCACATGTACTTTCCCTTATTCAGAACTCTGTGTCGAGTCCTCCTGATTGTTCTGTATTGGCTGCTTGACTCGGAATCTGTGGGTAACGGGTGTTCGAATCCCTGTCACACCAAACATGCTCGCCCTTTCAGCCTTGAGGGCATTACAATGTGATGGTCAATCCCACTAT
>NW_013667696.1:125503-128017 GCF_000517525.1 Limulus polyphemus
AAAAGAGTAGCCCAAGAGCTGGCGGTGGGTGGTGATGACTAGCTGCCTTCCCTCTAGTCTTGCACTGCTAAATTAAGGACGGCTAGTACAGATAGCCCTTGTATAGCTTTGCGCGAAATTCATAACAAATCAAACCGTATTGGCCAGCTCAGCTGTGGTTTCCTCTCATGAACCATCTACACTCCTCTCCTCCCCTTCCTCTATCCCAATCCCTCCTGCTTCAACCGTGTTCCTATCTCATCCAGTTGTATCTGCACTCTGTCTTCACACTTGTGTTTTGTCTGGTCCCTTGGAAGATGATCAGGACTCTCTTCAAGTGTAACCTTCCTTCTTGTTCTATTCATTATTCCTTCATCCTTGTATATCAGTGGAAGTGGTGTATTTTATGTCATTGGCCTCTGCACTGTGGCTTCTCCTCTTCCTGCCCTTCTATTCCCCATCTGTCAGAATTTTTCACTTGGATATTCAACCAAGGCTTATTGCTGGCTACAGGGCTGTACTATTAAATACTTTCCAACTTACTTGTCATGTTTTCTTCTTGTCTATTGTGTCAGCCTATGATATAATCATCATTAGACTATAGCCTTTCACCAGTAAGAGGGTAATACATTCTCCGTTGACAGTAATCCCCTTGAGCACTAGCATGTAAATAATGTGATGAACTAATAAATACCCTGGAAGTGTGGGAGGTGGTGCCAAGAAGCTAGTATCTCTCTGAAATAAATATTCAGGTAAGGAAAATGTTAACTTTGTCACTTCCCTCAACTTTCCTTCTATGTGAGATTGTTATGCAAATATTATTCTTACTTCTCTGAGGCCATTCCAAAATACTACTCGAGTTCAGCTGAGTGAGAAATCCACAAATATTTTAAACATAACCTTAATTAGTAGTTTTGATGTGGGAGCTTTACACCAACTGTTTGACCTATGGTAATCTTTGTAGTTCACCACATATTCTTTCTCAACAAAGGTATAGAGTTAGAAATAAATCTCAACTAATATTTTTCTAACAAAATATAAAGTTGAACTGTACTAATAATTTCTGCAATGATAATTTGATACCTGTTCATAACACAAATTTGCCTCAAGATCAGCTACAAGCTGTTGACTGTATACAGTATTGATATGTCTCTGAACATATGTGGTACATAGCCATTGTCAAGTAGAAGAACTGGTATAGATTTTCAACTTGTAACCAATCCTATGCTTAATTTAAAACAAATTATGAAAATCCTCTTGAGGTAAGATAAGTTACTGCTAAAGTTCAAATGGGAATGAAACTGGAAATTGTGAATTATAACTATAGTTGGCTACTCTTACTTGGCTTCATTGTCTAGTTATATTTACTGCCCAAAACTTTGGCTGGTAAAAGAATAGGATATTTTTAACTGCAACAGCTCAATCTTAAAATTGATTAGAAATTGCATCTTATTGCAGTTTTAGTGCTTTTTATAAATTATCTTGCAATATATACATTATTAAATTAAATATTTAAATACTCTTGTAACATTTATATATATACTCTTTTTGGTCAGGTTTGTTTTGATTTGAACTTCATTTTAGTGTATTATTTCAGAATATGTTTGAATAGTGTCTTATTTTTATACTTAAAGATACTTTAGTTCAGTGTGTATCGTAAAAGTAACTTAGAATGCTCAAAAAATGTTATAAACAGAGAAAGCATTAAGCTTTGAACTTAATTGACAGTATATAAGTTATTTTTGTTTATAAGTGTCTTAACTACTTAGTTTATGTCCATCTTACAGACTGTTACATTAGATGTGACAATCCTTGCTGTACTAACATCAACTGATCTAACCTTTGACCCAGAAGAAATTGACTTTGGGCAATGTACCACTCAGTACTGTCTTCGAAAGAAGTTAGAAGTGACCAACCATTCCATACTTGAGCAATCTCTGGAATTTATTGGTGTTCCTAAGGTTATGTCTTAATAGTTTTTATATGCTTATTTTATTTTATTGATATTTTAAATACATATTTTTAATTAAGTATACTGACTTAACAAGCGGTACTTCCCTTTATATAAGATAAATATTTTGAGAGCCAACACTGAATAGAGATAATAATAGTATCTATTGAAAGTCTTTTGTTTCCTTCCACTGTGCTAGATACCATATATAATCTTCTGCTTTTTCTAACCCAAGATTACTGACATGAGGTTGTATTACCTTAAGTTGGTAGAAGAGTAGACTAAAGCAAAAAGATATTATTGATAAATTCTGATCAAAAGGAAATTAATTTTGTAATCAAAACTGAAAAATGAAACCAATTATTTGTAAAAACAAACAAGAAGTACATAATATCACAAATCAATACACAAATAAACAAAAATCTATAATGATATTTGTAGAGAGATTACAGCAGTTGTTGGAGGAAAAAGAAAAGAAACAAGAAGAAAGACAACAGCAGGAATTTCAAGAAAACCTACAACAATGGCAGCTCGAGCAGCAAAATAAACAAGAGAGATTACAGCAGTTGTTGGAGGAAAAAGAA
>NW_013667696.1:128909-132054 GCF_000517525.1 Limulus polyphemus
ACGTGCCACCCGAAGAAGCCACCATCAAAGAAGAAACTTTACTCAGTTTTGTGTAGGGAAACGGTGAAGCTCTTGATGAAGTTACTACCACTGATGTGACTGTTACCAATGATAGGACATTTCCTGATAAAGCAGATGAACCCCACATGAAGCAGAAGCCAACGAGACGGAGACCAGTACGGAAGAAGATACGTCCCGTAAAATTAAGAGATTTTGTTGAATTGTAATTTTGTAATTCTGTACATTTAATTAAGTTATTGTTAATTGTTATTCGTTTATTATATGTGGTTATTGTTCGTCCCGAACAATACTAAGGTGGGGCAGTGTTGCGTCAGCAGAGGTCACGTGACTAGTATCACGCCACGTCGTTCTCGAACATTCACGTTCTTTCTTTAAATCTCGGGATCCTTCCAGATATAGTGTAGTCTTGTATATATAAGACGGTCACAATGTGTGTGTAATTGAACTGCGGAGAGAGAATATGAGACGTTCGTTGAGAATTATAGCGTTTGTTATAGCGCAACTGTTGAAATTAAGTGTATCGCAAAGTTATATTCAGAAAGAATAAACCAGTTTTATTTAAGAAAGGACTTGTGTCGCTAAAGTTTCGTTGGAACGAATTTACGGAAAATTAACGAACAAACGGAGACGTAACAATATCATTGTTTTTCAGATGAGAAGGACCAATTATTCAAAACATTCTATATGTTTGTTAAAAACTAATTTTTCTGTTTAGGTGTTTAATTGATGGCATAAGAGTCTTTATCTTAAATCTGAGGGGGTATGTTTGTATATTGTATATGTAATTGTTTTATATACACGTGCTGACATTGACTGGAATACAGAAAGCAGAACTTTAACTGTAAGTTATTGAGATGAAAATATGAAAGAATCAGGAGATTAAAAATTCTAATTGATATGAATTTCTTTAAAGCTCATTGAATTTTAAAATTCAAAACATTTTATACAATTATAAGTTATTTAGTAACTCATCTCTAGCAAAAACACTCATTTTTTACAAAAATCAAAATGGTTTTGGACAGACTGCACAAAATTCACAAATTATTAATCAAAGGAAATTTATAGTATAAATATATTTTAATAATGAATAAAACATGCAAGTATTTGTTTATAATGTCTTTAATAATAACAGTAAACTTGAGATTTAGAACACAAACAATTTTCTTTTCGAAGTCAAACTGTTTTAACTTTACCATAGATAAGAATAAAAGTATTCATATTACGTTATTTATGGATAATATTCTTTGCATCAAAATCAAATGTGTCTAATTGAAATCTGTTGTATTATGATAATTACCAAATGTTCATATACATTTTGCTAGGCAGCTAAGAAATAGTGCATAACCTGTTGTTGACAAACGTTTACTATTCCAGTCATTTCTTTGTGGTTAGGCAGCAGAGGTCATTATGTCACAAGTAATACATGTCACTTACCTTTTCATAAGGTTAACTGCTGTTCTTATTTAATGCAAAATAGTAAGCCTCAACAAATTCTGAGAATTCATTGCTTCATCAGTTGGATACCCTTACAATTAATGATAGTTATTAGATCAAATCTTTAATATCAGAATGCTTCAAAAAGATGTTTAGCATGTATTATAGTGCTCATGTATAACCCACAAATTAAAGTTTTATTAACACTTACTTGATTCTAAAATTTTAGGTGTTATCCATATGAAAAACTTAGTAGATATCATCTAAAATTTACAAAAAAAAGTTTTATCACATTTCTTCAAAATAAATGGTAGGTGTTCTAGAGTGAGTGATATGAATGGGATTAATTTCCAGTAAAATTTACAATATACATTTAATTCATTTCTTGTATATGTGGAAAGTTTGATTCTGTATTGTCTTTCTTTAGTTTGCTGATGTGCAACCTGGTGATGGCTTCATGAGACTATTACCTGGAGAAACTGTAGAACTGGATGTAATATTCTCACCTTTGAAGCCTGGTGAATACCAGTGGTCACTTTATTCTAAGACTTTATCTGGCAGGTCAGTTAGTTATACCTCCATTATGTGGAAATATTTTTTTTATTTGAAAAGAAAAACCAATACTAGTGTGAAACAATAAGATTTTCTTTATTTTTTGTATTTCTGGTGTTAGTTGAGATGTCCCAGTAAAGGTAATTTGGCCAAAAGATACATCCTATTTTTCTCTTTCTCTTACAGTGATTTGTATAATTTATTTATTATTTTCACATTATTTAAAAGAACCATTCACTAGTAAAACGTATTTCCTTTTTAATGATCTACACTCTAAATAAATGCTATGATAAGTTAGCCACAATGCATGGGGAAAAAAACAACTCCATCTCTCCACATATAGCTTAGAAGCAAACATTCAAAAGTGCAGCATATTTTGTGAACTGTGGGACAGCATTGCTCAAGGCTGGTGAAGGCTGATAAGCCAATCAACTGTCAGAACTTGAAAATGATGTCACCTGTGCTAAGCTGTGATAACAAATAGGAATAGATCAGCCTGTGATTATTTTTCATTTATTTGTGTCAGTATCGTAATTAAAATGGATAATATTGTGAAAGTACAAGTGTACAGTTTCAAGCCAGAGATCACCAGATGAAGAACAGTCTGTTCTAACTAAAAATATTGAGATCGAAACAAAGAATAGCAGTGACAATGACCATGAATTGGATGAAATAATTATCAGACCATCTAGGAAACACTGACTGGTGTACTTGCAAGGGATATTTACCAATGCTAACTGAGCCTTTTTGTTGTAAAGAGTGTCCATAGGTCAGAGAAAAACTTACAGAACTGGATCTTGATGGGTGTATCACATTATATGAATGATTCAATACCCTATGTTTAGATCATGATGTTCTGTGACTGGTACTACATACAATACATGATTCATTGCAAAAAGGCCCACTACCTGATCTAATCTCAAACAGGTGAAATTCATTTTAAAATTGTTTGTGACAATACAACATTAGTAATAATAATAATGAGCATATCTTGATTTCAGATCTGTACATTCAGCTGCTTATAGATATTACACTTATTGGGTGTATGGTAAATTAGGAAAAAGAAACAGAAGACCAATCCCTTCTTGTGTAGTGAAAGCTATCATAAATCATATACAAGAACCAGTATAGTAACTAA
>NW_013667696.1:132160-175559 GCF_000517525.1 Limulus polyphemus
TAGTAGTATATTACTATTATGGATGTATAGGTAAATTAGGAAAAAGAAACAGAAGACCAATCCCTTCTTGTGTAGTGAAAGCTATCATAAAATCATATTCAGAACCAGATGTATAACACAATGTTCTTCATCCATTATTTTAAATGTATAACTGTGGTAATAAAGTATCTGTGTGTGTATATATATCTGGTTTATGGATTGTAAGGCAGATTTTTTTAACCATTAACATAAAAAAAAAACATTTATAACAATAAAACAATATATCAGAAGAAGATACCCAATTTTGATCTTTTATTTAGAAAATGTTATGATATATTGTTGTACAATACATCTTGTTACCCTTTTCTAGTCCAAAATGGCATTTCTCTTGTGAACTTACAATACAGTCTATGTTGCTTCAAATTTACTTCTCATAAATAATGTTCAAAAATTGAAATGTTATAAGGATAAGGCAATCATTTGCTGTTATAGTGTTTCTTTTCTGTTACTATTGTTTGAATAAATCACAATTCACCACTGTTCCTAATAAAATGGAATTTTAAATAGCCATCATATATTAGATCTATGTATGATATGACTTAGTGAATATCAGTAACGATGTCAAATGAATAGTATCTAATCCCTATGATATTATTTCTTTTTGGCTACTATGTCACACAAAGTTGAACAGATTATAAAAATAGTGTTGCTTATTTCACCATATACAGATTCACTAGAAACTGTATATTAATATAAAGTTCAGTTCTTTCATGATCAAATGGACCTTTATTTATTAATATGATTATCACCTTACTAAGACTTGTCAAATTTACCAAAATATTTTTTTATTCAGTTATTTTTTCCATAAAGATAATGTATGTTATGGATGGAAACATAACCATAACAAGAAAATGCAAATATTTAACTTACATAAAATCAAATACCTTGATTTTGAAGATTTATGTGTTTTTGTGAAAATGTGACTTGTGTTTCCTAATTTTTCCTAATTATTTCCTTTTTGGTGCCTTATCTTTGGTGGAAATATTCTGAGGAACTTGAGGCAGCTCTGGCAAGACTAGTGAGGTGTTTTGTCCAATTTTTTTCTTGGAATACCTTGAATGTCAAGTCATTCTTACACTCATTCAACTTGGATGTCATGGTTGGCTTTGCTACTTAGTCTTGTATGCACTTTAGGTATAATGTTCTATCGCCATCACTAACTGTTGCTTCTTGTCTGCCCAAGTTGCTGTTTTGGTCAATGACAGCAAGTTTTTGTGTAGAAAGTGATTTTACTGTTGGTTTGTTACACAGTCTGCACATATATCTGCATACACATACATCACTTAAGTATGTGGAAGCTAAGAAAAAATAAAAATGCATAATTGAATATATTTGTTGATTTGCAAAAATATTCATTTCTTGAAAAGCACACAAAGTAGTGTTACTGTATTACAAACAAATTCAGGTTGTATATCTGCCTCTGTTCAAGTATATTTCATAATTTCTAACTGTTCATGTATTGTGAAATCTGTGCATATTTCAGACTGTCCTTCTTCCTGATCTTCATCAAAGTCTTGTTGACATGGTGACTGATTCTCTAAAAGTCGGGTCACAGTTGAAGCAGCCTCCCAATAAAAAGATAATGGTAATATACATGTGTAAAAATGGTTTGATTGAGAATGTTCCCTAATAATTCATGTGTCTTTTTTCATTATTTTGTTATGAATATGTATGTATCTGCAGAAGTACGTAACTGTAATAATGTGTACTTTTTCTATGAGCATAACATATGCTCTTGTTAAATTTAAATATAATTCTCAGTAACTTTCCTGGATCATTTTAGACAAAAATTACTCCAAATTTATATTGAGAATAAATGACTTTTTTATAAGGTTCTGTTTTATTTAACCATTATTTATGGTACATAGATCTTACAGTACTCATAGATAAATATGAATTTTATTATTACAATTTGACAGGACCAAGCTATGATGCATGACATATTAATTTTCTGAATTTTCCTCTAACTTATGCATCCAACCTGCCCCCCAGTGACTCAGAGGTATGTCTGTGGACTTACAATGCTAGAAACCAGGTTTTGATACCTGTGGTGGGCAGAGCACAGATCGCCCATTGTGAAGCTTTGTGCTTAATTTCAAACAAACAAACAAAAAATCCAACCGTTGGACATAATCTGTCAAAGTTCTAAGCAAAATGTGGCTAAAACTGGATCTTTGTTGGTGTGTTCTTTTTTTTAGCATCAGAAGTAATCTATATAGGTTACAATCATATTCATGGACTTTGCCCTTTAAGCATGTTAACTATAACAATATGTATACTTTTAATATAGTGAATTGCTATTAAGATATACTGAACTTTTAGTATTTATTTCTGTTTTTAATTATTTACATTTGTTGATTTATTTTATTTACAAACATTCACTCTTTTTTGCATGAATATTTTCTCACGACTTACCTCTGTTTTTTTGACGTTTTCTGTTTCTTTTCTTTGTACTTTTCCTTTCTTGTTGCAGTTGTTTGTGAGAAAAAATAGATGGGAATGCCTCAGGAGACAAAAATATCCTTTTCATTGTGTACACATGTGGTGCGATCTCACAGTTTGGATCAACAAGCAAAAGACATTCGTCAAATTGGTCTTGACATATTCGTGCTGTTTTAGCTGGTGGGTATACAAGTCTAAGCTTTGCAAGTCATAACTTGAGTTGCACTGGATTATCCCAAGGTAGACTAAAAAAAATATATTCATTGGATGTTTTCTCAGTTTTGCTACAACCAGGAGCACAACAAGTAGGCATTTTGACAAGAACTAACTCAAATGTATACAGTGAAACTGAGCTGCTAGAAAACAAAACAACTGATCCATCAAACAGTTTCTCTAAGCACTCGTGACATCACTGCATTTGAGAAATTAATGTCAAGGTTGCTCACTCTAAGATTTTCTCTTTTATGTGGTAGATGGGTTGGTAGCAGGTCTTTCCAAAAAATTTGTTTTTGTGTCAAAAGAGATTTATTACTTACAAAAAAAAAGTTGAAATGCATATATACAGGAGGATTCTGTATGTTACACATGTTGTCCAGGAGTAAAGTGTTCTTTTAAGTTTATTCTTTTAAATTATTACAGAGAGTTGAAGATTTTATATTGATATGATTTTGAATATGCAAATCAGTAACTCACATGACAGCCACAGCTGATATAAAACTCCAGTGGAATGACTGTCAGCACTACATTTTGACATTGTTTGTCATTTTGTAGGTAGTTGATGGAACTGAAAACTTATCAGTTTTTTGCAGGGCATGTAACATCTGTTTTCATGCAAATATCCATACTCTTGGATGATAAAGGTGTGTTGAGATCAGGAATTATGTATTTCAAAGATTAAGATATCCTTTGTACTTAAAAACGTTAGAACTCAAAGGAATATGGATCAACTTGAATCACCAGGACTATCCCAAAAGAAACCTGCAAAAAGTCATACCCAGCCATGGTAAGCAAAGTAGGACATCATGTAGCAAATGAAACTCCATGAATACAAAGATCTGTGGCAAAAGCCATCCACATGTCCCAGGTAAGTATACACAACATAATCAAGAAGGATCTCTGTCTGGAAAAAACAATGCAAGTAACTTGTACACAAGTTGCTTCCATGACATATCCATTCAATCATCATAATACATCAAGCAGTTGGAGAGTAAATTTAATATTCATTGGGAGATATACTGGTCATATCACCAGATACAGCATCTGTGGATTTATGATGATTGCAAAAGGATTCTGGGAAACTGTCATCCTATTACACTAAATGGCTTATAGAAAATTGCAGGGAAAAGTGGTATACTTTAGACTTGACAGCAATAGAGCCTTTTGCAATGGAAACAGCAGAAGGGCCTGTCAAGATGTGCAGTGGTCAGACAGAGAATGGTCAGATGTGGTGAGGCTCAATAATCATTTTAACATGATGTAATTAACCTCTCTATTATAGACATGAGTAATATGAACCTCATTTATGACACAGTTTGTGTGGATTTTTCATTGTATCTCTTTAAAATATTTTTAATTAATTAAATCAAGAGAGTCAAAAAATGTTGTTATCTATAGATTATTCAAACCATTCTTATGAATATCAATATAGAAAAGAAACAAAAAGTATGTTACTACTGATGAACCCTGGTACTGAGCAAAAGGTCTCTTCAATATTGGATATGGAAGATAAAGTGTGGTTGATATATTAGTACATTTTTCTTTACTGTCATACATAAGTTCTTATAATTACTAATATATTATTTTCCCAATCGAGGATCAAAAAGATTAGATTACTGGTTCTTTTGATTTAGGAGTAAAAAGTTAATTCAAGTAAATGAAATAAATAACTAATGTTGATAATAAACACATTGGTGTTAAAATAAATATATAATTTGATACTAATGAAAACAATAAACCTAATTTTGATGTGTTATCGCTTAAATAAAATGTATAAATATTACGTTTCACTAACTTAATCTAGTTCACACTAAAACAGTTGCAGTTCAACAATCAACAACATGATAGTAACCTTCCCATAGAAGCTTACATTTTCTTTTTTTTACTTGTAAGTTATAGTTTCCATTTTTACACTTAATAATAATATTTACTCATTCTCTGCTTAGTGCATCTTTTGTGTTTCTCAGATTAGAAACATATAATGTTTAAAACATATGGTTAATTTTTTTTGTCTATATTGTATTTATTTTTAGTACAAATGCTTTTCTAAGTACTGGATTATCAGCCTACCCTATCAGTAGCAATATGAAGATGAATGGGATAATTAAAACATAAAGTACGGAATGTACACAAATGAATGGTGAGGTTTCGTGACATTGCCATTATGTCACTACTACAATACCCAGCATTTATGCATATCCACTTATTTATATACCTATATAGTTTTGTGAAAAGTAGTGTTTCATGTTGCAGGGTTCTGTTCTAATGAGTAGCATTCAAGAAAAGGCAGTGTGCATTCTGTGGTTAACTGAGCTGAAGTTGGTTCAAACAATTCAAAGAAACAGGCAGTATCGAAAAAAGGACATCAATAGGAAGACCTGGTGTATCTGAAGAAAATATGGAGGCTATCAAACAGTCCTGCATTAGAAATCTTGGAAAAACCAATTCATTACTGTAGTCTACAGTTAAATGTTCCGCAGCCAACTTTTCACAATGTGATGTGAAAGATGCTGAAAGTCCATGCATATAAGATACTACTACTACATGAAATCAAACCAAATAACAAGCTGCAGAGAGTTGTGTTTGTCATTGACATGCTCCAAAAATGTGATAGCCAACTGGAGTTCCTGAACAGCATTTTGTTCTCAGATGAGCCAAAGGTTAATTTTTGGTGCAACTTGATGCGGAATTGCATCATTGGGCCATTTTTCTTTGCCAAGCAAACAATTAACAGCAATGTCTATCTGGACATGCTAAAAAATTTTGTGTTCCTGCAGATCGATGAATGCCAGATTCTCCGACTGAGGGATTGGAAGAAACAGGCCAATTGCATTGCCCCCAGGGAATCCTGAACTCATGCCTCTAGACTTCTTTCTGTGAAGAACATTGTGTACAGCGAAAAGATTGCTGATTTGGCTTACTTATGACAAAGCATCACTAGAGCAATTGAAAGTGTTATGCCAGAGACTCTCGACCAAGTATGGACAGAAATTGATTATCAATATGATGTGTGCCATGTTGTTAATGGTGCACACATTGAAGTTGTGTAATACCATTTTAAAAACCTTTTGAAAAGGATAAAACTGCATATACAATAAAAATTTTGGTGAATCAAATAAAGAAAAGTTCAATTCACAGTGAGTATCTGTTTTTTGCCAATCTGCTTAGAAAACCCCAACATTCATTTGTGTACACCCTGTATTTTTGTACTCAAAATAGGAAGTTGCCATTATGCATCTTTTTTCAATCTTTTCAGAAACTATTGAATTTGCATTTTAAATATGTTGAGTAGTTTAAAATGCAATTTTAGACCATTTTAAGTTTGTAGACTAAACTTTTTTAAAGATTATATACTTCGTTTGAGGAGGTGAAAAAGTTTTTTCTTTGTGTGTATATATTAGACAGTTTCATCTAAAATGTACTGGCAAAGGAGTACAGCTACCACTGGTCATTTCTTCACCTGTTGTCCATTTTCCACCAACTCCAATGAATCACTACAGTAATGTGACACTTCATCTGAGACAACCATCACTTTCTAAAAAACCTGCCAATTTGACTGAAAATCCTGTTTCGTTTGAGTTTGTAGTATCTGAAGATGCACCAATAACAATTTCCCCTCTTGTTGGTACTGTTGAAGAAGGGAAGGTGAGAGCTTATTTTCTTTTTCTCTTTGTAATAGAATTTGATGATAGAAAAAGTAAAAATCTCAAAGATCATCTTAATTATTTTTCTTTCCAGCAGTTTCTTCTAAAGGAATATAGCAAGGATAAAACAATTGTTAAACCATTCATATTAATTACTGGTTAAGATAGGAAACTATAATTCCAATACAATATCTTAGTCCTCCCACATTTCACATTGGAGTCCTTCATTTGGTTTTCCCTGTTGGTTTCTAGATGATGGCAGTTGATGTGTTGGATGCATACTTACACATTATCTTCGCTTTGACCCCCAGAGATGTGTGTTTCAGTCCATGCTCTTCTGTTCAAACTTGCATTGACTCCATACGTTTTTTGTCAGGTGATTCGGGCATTTGCCCATCTTTTTTATATCCAGAACCTTCAGTTCCACCATTACATGGATGACTGGCTTTTTCTGACTTCCTCACAGGCTGACTCTGCTTTCATACTCCATTTCTCCTAATAGTAGCAGCTTGAATTGGATGATTGGGGTAGGTAATGATATTTTTTCTCACCACCACCCCCATGCACTACCTGGTTCATTTTGGGGTGTTGTTTTATTCTCTTCTCAGTTGGGCCCAAACTTTGCCTCTTTGGTGGAAGACTATGGTACTTCTAGTTCACAGTTCTCCTCCTCTCCTTCTCCCACAGTGTGAGAGTTTCTCTCTCTTTTGGGGACTTTGGCTCCTCAGGAAGCCCTCATCCTTCTTGGTTATGACCACATGTGTTACCTTCAGTGAGTTTTATGGGTCCAGAGGAGCTTTGTTCAGGATTTATTAGATGCCCCTCTCATCCTTTCTTCTTCCTTACTGACCAACTTTGCCTGGTAGTTAGATAGGGATGACACCCCTCTAGATGTTCCTCTTCCTCCTCAATTGGAACTTCACCTTTTATGGATGCTTCCTTTTCTGGTTGAGGTGCTTATCTGGTCACTCAGGAGGATTTGAGATGGTGGACTCTCTCAGAGTCCTCTCTCCTTTTTCAACTCCCGAGAGCTCCTCACAGTTCGTTGGGCTTTGGTGCACTTCCTTCCGGGCCTTCAGGGCTGGTCTATGATGGTTGGAACTTTAACTAGTCACATAAGTCCTCACATGTGTGACTGGGTACACTCCTACTGCAGACTGGGTGATACATTCCCAATGCAGCCTGGTGATGAAGTGGAGATACAACTCCACTTTGCTGTTCCTCTTACTACTGTCCTGGCGGATATAGTGATAGTTGTGTTGGATGTGCGTACATACTGAGACAGGTCCTTGGCATGCGTAGGCTCCTCTTTCCTGCCAGTACCTGTATCGGAGATGACAGGTAGAGGTACCTCCTCCTACCATGAACTGGATATTCCTATCACAGTTCTTCTGGTGTTGGTTGAGGTAGACCTCCCATTTACAGTCCAATACACCCTAACCATTCAACACCGAGGGTCCCTTAATTTCATAGCCGAGTACCCTCCTCTTACCACAGACTTGATGATACGATCCCAATACTATTCTAGACTGGAGATGCACCCCCACTTTGCTGTCCACCTTCTTACCATCCCTGCATGTCCATTTCTAGCAGATATGGTGCGAATTCTGTAGGGTGTGCATACAGGATAATCCAGGGTAGGTCCTTCCTTTGTTTCTGCCCTTATTGCTATACATTTTCATGTGGGCAAAGAGTATACCTGGTTCAGAAGTAGTGCAGTCTTTCACAGGAGTGTTGCCTTCAATTTATTTGCAAACCCCATGGTCTTTCTTTGGATGCTTTCTAAAGGGAGATCATTTTTTCACCAGACTCTTCGCTAACTCAATGTGGGATTCTAGCTATTTGTGAAGGTAAGATATTGTATTGGAAGTTAACATTTTCCTAAACTGAAAATGTATTTCTGATAGATACTTACATTTTTTCACACTTCCCACCAAACTTTCAGTGTAGGTTCTGTATTTACTGTCCAATCTCAAAGTGATTAAGTTCTGCATGGAAGAAGGGGCACTAGAACAAAAGAAGTTTTGTCACACTCTTATTCGTGGAGGGTTGCCACCTGACAGCATGCAGTTGTCTTACATGAATACATATGAGGGTGGGTGGAAGTATCAAGGCTAGTGGGAAGTGAAAATTTGTTCTCATAGAAGGCAGTATAAGTCGAGAAAAGCTATTGTGAGAAGAAGTAATATCTATTAGAAATACATTTTCAATTTAGGAAAATGTTAACATTGAGATAAAAATACCAATGGGTTTATTCTAGCAAATAGAAATATTTACACACCAAACAAGAACCAATAGACAAAAAACTGTTTCTTTTTCATGAATTTTTATATCTTTACAAGATAAACAACTTATAGAAATTTTATATGAATTAAACTTTGATCCCATGATTATTTACAGAATTCTAGTGTAAAATAGTTTTTGATTGTTTTTTTGGGATCTTTTATGTTTAATGAAAACTGTTTTCTTTTAGCCTCTGGTGATTTTTAAGTTGTTTTTTTTCAAGTTTTCTGACATGCAACTTTTTTAGGAAATAACATTCTGTTATCATCTATCTAGAGATTTCAATAGAAGAAGAGACTTGTAGCATGTGTGTGTGTATTTTAATACCAATAAGAACATAGGTGAGGTTTGATCTAGTATTTAGTGTAACAACCTGCAAATGACTTGAAGATGCGAGGTTGGAGGCACAATGTGCCATCAAACATACTTTCAGCCCATAGGAGTGGTATAACTCCAGTAGTCAATCTTGCTATTTAGTTTAGAGTTAGCCACTTAAGTGGCATACTGCTGACTGGTTACCCTCCATCTGATAAGCAGTTCTAAATTAGGGATGTCTATGTCTGAACTTTATGATTTCTGACCTGGCAGTTTAGTCCATGTGTCACACAAAGTCCTGTTCAAATTGGGAACACCAAGTACCATATTATAAAATATATATACACTTACACACATACACAATCTACAACAGAACTAATCTCACAAAAACATGCCCACCAGAAGATACAAAATACTATTAATTTCATCCTCAATAACTGTGAAGAATATAAGAAGATATCTTTATTTTGGAATGTTCACTTACATTTTTGTGCATTTTTATACAGGTATTTTGCAATTAATTAGTAGCATCCTTGTAAACTGGATATTGAAAGGTTTTCAACTTATGCTGATTCTCTAGGATGGACAAAAGTTAAAACCACTTTTTTTTTGTACAGCTTATACTTGCTTGGCCCTCTGCCTTGTGTGATGTGCTCCCGTAGTGAAGTCATATTCATTTTAAAGGGTTGTACAGAAACTTATGCAAAACAGTTTATACTGGGATTTATCTACTTTAGAATGGATAATAGGAATGATTATTTACATGGGTAATTTAGATTTGTGGAATACAACACTAGGGCTTGTCTGACTTGAAAGAGTTTATCAGTTAATAACAAGTATTTAATTAAGCAAGTATTGATAAAGACCCCAGTACATCTTTACTTGTGAATACAGATTTGATTTGATTTCTTCTTTTGTGTTTGCTTATTTTTTCTTTGCTGTTCATCTTTGAAAATATTTTCTCCATATCATTTCTAGATGAAACCTTTTGTATTCCACTTAAAACTTTCTATTAGAAATCAGCGTACCTCAATACCACAGACGATGTTTATGTGATACAATAAAAAGATTTGTTTATGCAAAATTTAGTTTGAATGTGCTACTTTTTCTGTTTGATGCTGATTCCAATAGTTTGTAAACTGTGTTCATGAGAGAGAAGTTTTTTTAAGATCATGTAGAGTTTTCATTGAATAGGGGAAAATTGTGGTTGATGTAAGGACGTTATGTAGTAGAAATCTTAGCAATTATTCACAGTCCTGTCAACTATAAATGTTCTAGTTATATGTCTAGTGAATATTGTGTATATTGCTCTATAGAAATTATATTACTATTCAGCTAGTTAATGCAAGCAATTATCACAAAATATTACACAAACATCTTGCCACTGAAAGTTACTTGCTAGCTCAGAAAGTAAGGGTTGCAATGTCCTTTGAGCTTGGTTTTTAAATTCTGTGATATTCTAGGTATTAAATCTCCTAACATCAACTATTCTTGATATAAAAATAATTGTTTTCCTTTAGACATCTCTCAAAGAAACTACTTGGTAGCTTGGAAATTAATGGCCACATGTGATCAAAAACTGCCCTGACTGTGTAATATTTAAGTGGTTATCACATGATACATTGCAGATATTTCACTATGAAACCTCTCTTGATAGCTCAGAAACGTTAGGAATGCCATTTTTTTTTCATCCATTTGTTATCCAAACTGTTGATTTCGCAGTTAATCTTGGTGATATCAGCCAGAAGTTCATCATCAGAACTATGGCTTACTGTTGAAACGTTTATGCTGATTCTCCACTATTGTTTCCTTGTTTAACTCCTCTCAGGCAACCAGACAAGTACCAATTGTGGTATTTTCTGGCTCACAGATTGTCTTTATAGAAGTCAATGAGGACCCATTAACAGAAGGTTCAAAAGGACATCATGTTATGGGGTGTTTCTGTTTATCTCTACAATCACTATCTAAGTTTATCAGAATAAAAACAGTCAAATCACGAAAAATCCACACAAAATGATCTTTATTTACCTACAGCTAAATCACAAACAGAGAAATGAAGTGAAATCTTAATAAGCTATCTTACCAGTGTATGCCTCTCTGTAAGTGAAACTAAAACTGTGTACTACTTAAGTTAAGGTAAAATATAACAAAGTCAGAGTTATAATAAAGGTAAAATATTGCAAAAGCTCTGAAAATAAGTCAAGCAAAAATATCTTACCAAAATCTCACTTTAGTCACAGTATACATTCAAAGTCAAATTAAAGTTACAGTTCAATACAAGTTTAAAGTTTCAGAAAAATCTCTGCAAAATATGCAAGGAATAAACAAAGGAAAACCTGGCTTTTAATACAAAGCATACAATAACAACTTAAGTCAGATTTGCAAACAAATTTTATTCTGCACATAATCTCCACCCACTCCTGTTTTAGTGCTAGGAAAGGCAAAACTCCAAACAGTTACCCAGTTTGATGACATAAAAAACATATTTCTATTACTGAACATCATGTGCTGTCTTCCCAGCAAGAAATTTGGTAACTTGCCAATTAGGGATATTGGGTCTCAAACGAAGCTAACAAGAAGCAAAATTAAAATGTGTTTACTTGAATAACTTTCCACATCTAAACTGAACTGAGAGAAAATACTGAAATTTTGAACAAATTCACATATTAATTATGGAGTGGGAAACACATGGTATGACTTTATACCACATCATCATCTTCTTTGTCATCCATACTCATCTAGATTCAGCAACAGGCACTGCACTGTCTGTCACCAAATCTATTTATTCCAGACATAACACTAATTGAAATGCTTAAAGGAATTATCCAGACCATCATTGGCTGTACCTTTAAATGTCCAAGGAAAATCTGCTTAGCCTCACTCACAGGAACCTGTGATGGCAGGTAGACTATCTCCCACACAGTCTCAGCCAGCACTAGGTTAAGATGCCCAAGATTTTAGAAGGTTCAGAGTATTTATGTGTGCCTGCACCTTACTTGATGACTGAAAGGTCTGGGAGTGGATATTTAGTTTTCTCTCTATTCAAGGACATTGTGGTTCATGCAGGGAGGTTACTTCTCAGTTACAAGGTTATTGGAACTTCATAATTTAGCCTACCACCACTAGGTGGAAGCATATACCAGCTCTCAAATAATACTTCTGCTCCTCCAATTTATGGGCTCTAAGGCAAAGTTTTTAGTTCACCTGAATCGAACAATGTCCCCTGGTGACACAGGGTATGTCAATGGAATTGCAACTCTAAAATCCAACATTTTGTTTTCCTTATACTACACTTTGTTGGAAGACTCTCAGGATCACCAACTTCTCTGATGATGAGCTGGAACCATTGTTATCATGCACATTGGTTCAATTCTCCACTTCTACATTCATCCCTGTTGTTGTTGCCATCCATCTCAAGTTTCATTGGCTCCTACAGGGAGTCATAGTCTCGCCCCTATTCAAAGGTCTCAACATAAGCCCCTCAGTACATTGGTACACAGAATAGATTCTGTCTATAGCCACTGCTCAATTGGGAACCACCCCACTAAGAACTGGTGTTAGAGACTGCAGATTGAGTTCGTCTCGAAAAAGTGATAACATTATCTGAAAGAGGTGCTTATATACAGTATCAGGATAGAGGGTGCATTGACGCAGGTGGAGAGTAGGGTATAAAAACTGGAGCAAGCGAGAAAAAATCAGAAAAAAAAAATTTAATATAAAGAAAAACAGAAAGTAAACTAACATACTTAGAAAATCCTAAATTTAAGATATATTTGCAAATACTACTCTAATGTTACAGAATTTTTTTTTACCTTGAATACATACTGAAATGTTGAGATAAAACATCATGAATATTCCAGGTACTTACATTTGTATTCAGCTTTTATTTATCATAATTAAAGATTCTTCCATTTCCTTTAAAAAGCACACATTATTATGCTTTCATTTTGTAAGTATTTTCCCTTTTTGTTTTTATCTTGCCAAAGATAAGTTTTTCATCAAAACAAAACATCACTTTGGTTCCAAGTAAATACAACATGTTAAAATGACATATGATTTAGTAACTACAGAAGGTGCAGGATCTAGTAAAAGTACATGGCAAATAAGTATAACATTTTTAGAAAATAGTGGGTCTTGAGCTGGTACTTGAGAGGTAAATATACCATTTTTAGTAAACATCTTATTAAATGAAAGTAAATTATAGTTATGTGAGCTATCATAAGCTCATGAACCTTCATCTTACAGAGAAGATGTATATAGCTTTAAATATGGGTGTATATGGATATGCAAATCTGTGATGTTAGTTTTATTGCATACTCTATACAGTTTTCTTGTTAAACATGTGTATATCTATGCCACACTTTGCCTTTGGTCCTTTTTCCCTAAGTTGAAATTATATACGTATATTTATGTTATATTTTCAGAACTTTAAAATTATCGTAACCTTCCATCCAAAACTAGATGAAACTGAAGTAAAATTACAAGCAGCAAAACTAGAAACAGAAAAACAAAAACGAAAAGCCAAGGAGGATTTGCAACAAAAAATACACCTACAACAACAACTCTTATTGAAGGAGAAAGAAATGCAGCAAAAATTGCCAGTAAGTTTACATATTATATATATTGTAAGTCTGAAATTTGCATGGTACAGGACTATACCAAGGGTTAACTACTTCTTTAGTTAATACATAATTTTTTCAAAATTTCTGTATTTTGTTTCAGTTCAGTTTTGATGCACCGAAATGCTCAAGTAAACAACTCAGCATTCCTTTCTGTGATGCATATGAGACACAATTCCACTAACTGGCAATAAGCTATCTTTCCTTACATTTTAGATAGCTCCTGACATTTTGAGAGAGAAGGTAGTCTTTTCCTAATGGCAATTTGGATAATTGCCAGGGTCTGCCACACTCCTGTGTTCAGATTACAGTTGACAATGGTGACATGTGAATTTCAGTAACAAGCAAGCCTGGCTTTATTAATATCATGTTTAGTATTTAAAACCAGTAACTTTTGCAGTCTGTGTAACATGAGAGAACATTTGCTAATGTTGAAAACTTTGTTTAGCTGTTGCGTGATTTAGCTTTTGTTCGACTGGTTTGCTAAATTCTAAGACTTTTTTTTTGGCATTTCTTTAATTTGAGCTTTTGTTGTAATTAAATTTACTTTAGAGTTTGTTTCATGTATGGATATTTAGTATAGCTTACAGAGAGCTTGTAAGAGGAATCCACTAAACTTTCATTCATTTTTCTTGTACTAGTCCAACATACCCACCACAAACACTTGACCTTGTTTTGTGTAGTATGTTCATGGCTTTCACCATTTTTCTGAATAGCGACTGTTGTTGTGAACTCTCTCTCTCTCTCGTGATGAAGTCAGATAGAACTCTGTGATATTTTCTAAACCTCCAGTTAGTACACACTAACTAAGTGCTCTATAAGAAATCTGTGTAGCAGAAAATACTACATTTGTAATCAATTATAGAAAAAAAAAAAGTAATCACATTAACATGAAAAACAATTTGTATTTGTATTACATTTAGCTCTTTTATTAAACATCTATCATTTTATTTATCTTACAGAAACATTTAACTCTAGTGGAAAATATATTAATTTATGTATTTGTTAATTGATATCCAAATTAAATAACCATTTCACAACATCTGTTTATCATAAAAACATATACAGACTTACATACTCGATTCAACAATTCCTTTAAATGAGCATATAACATCTGTTCTAACTACCTCTCTCTTCATACTGAAATCACTACCTTACAGAATATTCTAATACATAATGACTATTCCTTACATTTTATTCAAACCATGAACCCACAAAGAAACCATGCACTGTTGAAAAATACCCATTAAGACAGATCATTACGTTTTTTAGGTAAGCAAATTTTTTATAGTGAAGTCACAAATTTTAAGAATAATTAAAACATTTTATCCACAAGTTCAACTATAAATAGTATTTAAATCACCTTTCAAAATACAAAAGCTGTTCAGATCTAATGACCTATTACGTACCCCTATGTGTTTCACGATCGTGTATATAAATACACAAATGGTGGTTGTAATGCCATTTGCATTGGCAAAACTATACACCAATTACACCTGTGAGCCTGCGAATATATTGGAGTATCAATCAGAACTGCTAAAAACTTTCAACTCCACCAGACTCCACAATTTGAACATATAGTGAAAACAACAACCACCCCATCTGGATTACAAATTTCAAAGTCATCTCATCTGGATCATCTAATATTGAACTTTTAATTAAAGAAAGTTTATCTATTATAAATGAACTCCCAACTCAAAAAATAACACAGCTTCACTGCAATTAAGTCTCTTCTGAATAACTTGTATAATACTGTCACAATTTTTACATTATTTTTTTATTTGTTTGTCTTTTGATTTACTTCATTTTTTTATTCTATATTTTAATTACTTTTTATAAAATGTTTGAATTTTATAAATTTTTATACCTAATATTTTACCCTGTTCAACATAGCTTGGTGAAGATGGAATATGTATATTTTGAAACTTTCAAGAATTAATTGTTTGTTACTGCCATCATTCTACTGTTCACCATTAATTGAAGGTTTTCTAATGTTCATTTTTTTATTGTTTGTCTTGTGTAAAATACTGACCTTGGATCATATATTTAATTAAATCTGATTTAATAATAACTTATATATGCTAACTCGTGTTTGTAAAAGTCATTCTATTACAGGGACAGTTATAATTCATTTTATTATTTTTGTGAATTAAAATCGTTTTTCTAAAGTTTATTTGATAAAAAAGTTGACATAGTCTGTTATTGAGAATATCTGAAGGAAACAATATATATATTTATTGGTAGTCAGAATTACTGAAAATCTTTGGGTATGTTAATTTCCAAAATATTAAAATATCTGGTGAAACCTCTTTAAGTAATAGTTGCAACACAGAAAAAATAAAAAATACTTAAGTTAATTATATAGGCACTGAAAACTTGAAGAATAATAAATTCTACATATCAATTTTATTTTTATGAATAGCATCTAAGAAATATTTGAGGGTAACAAGGTCTCAGTCATACATGAACTATGTACACTTAGTAGTAACCATTCATACACTAATACCTTTTTTAGGCTTGTCATAAGTGAATTATCCAGTGATACACGCATCATACATGTAATTGTTTTATAGATACAAATAATCTTGTTATAATTGAGTAATTATCAACATTTTAAAATGTTACATGCACTCATCCATACAATAAAAAAGCTATATTTAATCCAACATTTAAGCCTATACGTGATTATTTTTTAGAAAAACAAAAAACTTGCTTCAATCACAGACCAAACAGAGATTGAAGATTTCTCCCAGCTTCATGAATTAAAGCCTGTGAAACCTGAAGAAATAGAAGTTGGGTAAGTTAAAATTATGTTTTCTACCCTAATGCTGAGAATATTGACAAGAAAGTATCTCGTACTGGTATTTTAGAAAGAAAAAGAGAATAATGTAATTGAAATATAGTAAAGAACAAAATATTTTTGTCTTATATTTTTAAACATGCTGTTTAGTAATCAATTCAAGTTACCCCTATTTCATGAAAATGCAGAATATAGTTTCAAGTCAGGTTATGTCATAGGGCTTCATGTAGTGATATCATCTATTGTTTCACTGATTGTTATGTTGTAACACTCTTCATCAAACTTTGTACTTTTCATAAATTCATATTGTCAATAAATTCTGATAAATCAAGCTACCTACATAGATCAGAAGTAAAAATTAACCTTGTAAATAATGTAGCTAATTTAGTATGCCAATATAATTAGGAGTATACATTGCCATAAAACAAAACTTATAATAATTAGATTGCATTGATTCATCAGTTGGGTACCCTCTTTGTTATCAGTGATTTTAGCCCTAATCCAAATAATATCTTACGAGGATCAGCCACCTTAGGAGATTTATATTAGACCAAAATCCAAATACTAAGCTGACAGAAATAAAAAAAACAGTGGATGCACCTTATTTCTCGTGCCACATAGATGAGACAGAGAAGGACAAAATATTTTAAAAATGAAAAAGTCTTGGTAATAAAACTTAAATACAAATAAAATGACATAAAAGATATTCCTTAGTAATGATTGAAATATATACAGAATAATTTAATAACAATACTAAACTACCCTTTATAAGAAAATAAACGCGCATACAAAAGAAAATTTCATACCATAATAAAATGAAAATCAGAAAACTATTTAAATGTTACCTTTAAATACAAAACCATTAATCATATTACAAAAGACAAAAGCTAAAAAAAGAAACTTAAGTAACAAAAGCAATATCTTATATTATAAGTATTAATATACATACATACAAATGATCACCATAAAAAAAGGAAATATGACAATTCTTGCAACATATATAACAAGTTTATTTAAACCATTTAATGATTATATACAGAAACCTGGTACATTCAAATAAATCATAATACCTTTAATTAAATACATGAAACAGATAAAAACAAAAGACAAGAAATACACCTAATATGTACAAAAAGACAACCCTACTCAAACTTTATACATTATAAAATAAACATTTCATTTATATACATATTTACGCAAACTGTAGATATGCTACAAATACACAGACCTTAACAAAAATACCAAAAAGTGCCTCTGAACACAGTAAATTTGGTACATTTGAAGTATATATGCAATTAAAACAATGAAACCCTCTAAAACATAATTTTATATATAATACACAAAGCCCTTAAGATAATATGTAATAATGAAAATAGAGTACAATAAAATAACAAAATGGAAAATAAAAAAAATCATGTTCATATTTACATTCAGTACTTACCTGGAGTCACACGTGTTCAAAATCAGACTCTCCAGAGCAGTGGACAGAGATGGTCTTCTGGAGTATCTCCATTCTTTCAGCTGTGGCTCAGTTCATCTTTTCCAGCTCCACGTGGACCTGGTGAAATTCTCATGCTATTTTGGAAAAGCCCTCTGATCCCAGCCCGTTCTTCTCTTTTCTTCCCATTGACACCTAGACCTCAGTTCTAGTCATAAGTTTGGTCTAAGCAGTGTTGTTTCAGGATCAAATTTTGCTCTAAAGTATACAGAGGTCAATGACACCATGGGAAACTACACATTCTTCTGTCAACTATCTGACAACATTGATGGCTTTTTGTAGATCATTAGACCAGCAGAAAAGGTCAAAACTAGAAGAAACCAGAATGGAATAAGGACACTCTCCCCACTGTTTCTTTGATGATTTCTCAGCATTGAGTTCTGGAAAAGTCCCCCTAGACTTCCTGCTCTTGTGGTCCCTTAGGATGTGTGTGTTTGTGCACATATAATTTTGGTGGTTAAATGTTTCATTTCAGTTACTGATCGGACACTTGAGGGAGCTCAGCTCCTTTTGTACTTGATGGTCTAATTTATTTGTGGTGTGGTTGTTGGTGACAGAGTTGGCTGCATAAGTTGAAAGGCCAACATTTTTGGCTCCAGGATATTGAACATGGTTGTCTCCCAGGTGGGGAAGCTTCTGGGAATGGTATGATGGTTATTAGGGTACCATTGGTTCTTGTCGCATCATTGTAAGCTTTTAGTAGCTTCTGGGAACGTCCATTGACTCCATATCAGTTGCCATGAGGCTAACTCCTGGTGTCTCGGAAACTTCAGAATAACCCTCAAAGTTACTGAACATGTTGTTTTCTTCAATTATGAAGAGCGATTAGGTGTGTCATGCAAACAAATGAAAGTTGAAGCTTATGGTCAACTGAAAAAATCAGATGGTCCAAAGAGTCAAGAAAGTCACCTTATATAGAAAAAGTTAGAGCTCATACTGGTATAACTCAACCATTGTATAACTGTTATTGCTGCTGTGTCATTTCCAAACTACTACAGCCATCATATCTACTTCTCACATGTATCTGAATCTTCCACCATGGTCTGATTGCTATGCTAACAAAGCCTTCGTACAATGGGTAAAGGAAATTAAACTACAAGTACTTATTACTAAATAAGTAACTAAGTTTGGGTCAGGCCTGTGCATACATTCTCTTCTAATGTCCAACAATGAGATACCATTAGCACAAGCATATAGTATTCCTGTGACTTTGATACAAGAAAGATACAACTCAAAACAACCATAAAGTAGTTCCACAATATTTTTACTTTCTGCTTCCAGTCATAAACTCATACAGCCTGGCATGGCCAGGTGGTTAGGGAGCTCGACTCAAAATCTGAGGGTTGTGGGTTTGAATCCCAGTCCCACCAAACATGTTCACCCTTTCAGCCATGGGGGTATTATAATATGATGGTCAAGCCCACTATTCATTGGTAATAGAGTAGTCCAAGAGTTGGCAGTGGGTGGTGATGACTAGCTGCCTTCCCACTAGTCTTTCACTGCTAAATTAGGGATGTCTAGCACAGATAACCCTCATGTAGCTTTGCATGAAATTCAAAAACCAAACAAACATGAACTCATAATCCACACTAATATGTGTTCTAATTACAACTCAAATGGAGGTAGAAATGTCAAAAAATATTTAGTGTAGAATGTTTGCATATACAATATTTCAATCTACATAATTGAACACATCACACTAAAATCAAATAACATTACTTGCACCAATTTTAATTTTATAATGGCACATAAGCATCTTTCAGTGGGTTGCATTGCTATAGATAATTTCACTCACTCGTGGAAATGTTAATTCAAAAACATTCTTCACTAGCATTGCCAAAAACAGTGGATAAGACAATGTTTTACTTCAAATGTAGTGTGAGCTCACCTGTTATTTTTCTTTCACCAACATGAACACAAATATTGAGTACACCACATCTTCATAGGCCAATAATCATAATTTCACTTCATTGGTGGACTCTTAAAATTCAAATTGAATTCCTTGTTTATTTTTTATTATTATTCTTTTATTGCTTGTCAGTTATGTTCTGAATGTAATTGATTCATATATGTAATACAACATACATGAACAAGTTTCTGTAAAGGTCATATATGTGTGACAAACCACTTAAAAACAACTATATATGTATAATGCTATATACACACACACACACATATATATATTTATATCAAAATTGCATATCAGATATACTGTTCAACACACTGCCTCAGGACTTACACACAATAACTGTGATCATTTCAAGAGTTATTTCTGTAAACCTCAAAAACCATACATCTGATACCATACTGCCACCTATGAGCCAATAAGCTCTACTCTCTCTCTTTCATCATCAGAAAATAAATAATCACAGGCAGAATTTGGCCAAACTAAGAATTTTTAATGGAAATTCCTTTATTTAGGATTCATGCACCTGCTACATAATATAGCATATATCAAGAGAAGCTCAGACTAACACAGGCTAATACAATATTCAACAATAAAACACATTTACTGTCTTAGACAGCCACAAACACTGGTCACTGTACTATCCTGATATTGAATTGCCAACTGTGGGTTGAATCACCCCTTCCTGTCAGCATCACAGAAAACTAAATTCATACAAAACAAGGACTTTTTTACTAACATTTATCATGGTCTAATTCATAATCAGTGCTGATTAAGAACACATCTCCCTCACTGTACGTGTGAAAGTCATGTACAGCTCTTATATACATGTGTATGAATATTAAAATTTACCCATACATACACACAAGTCATCTCAGGTGGTTTTTCACAAACATCCTGCAATTTTCTACCTTCATGCTAGGAAAACAAGGATATCGAAGTCCTTACAACCTTTAGATCCACCAGAAATCTTAGTGATCATTTTCAGTCCTGTCACCAGAAAATATTCTAGACATTACATTTAATAGCATCAGAAGGCCTAGCTGTGTACCTAGTGAGTATTGTGTTGTGTTCTCTGCAGAAATGTTGCTGTCACTCAGCTAGATAGTGAGAGTGATTATCACATGTCAGATTACTGTACAAACATCTCACCATCAATATTTCAGAAAGTAATGGTTGCAACTCCCATTGAGCTTAATTTTTTAAACTCTTGGTAATTATCTCCAGCTGTGAAAACAGATGATGTTCTAGACTTTAAACCTGCTAACATTAGCTGTCCTAACTTTATGATAATCAAGAGGCTATCACATTATCTAATATATATATATATCCTATCCTGAAACACTGCTTGGTAGCTCAGAAAGTAAGAATGCCATTTTCTTTCAGTAGTGCAGATGAATTCACTGTAATTATCTGCTATTCTTACTGTTAATACCAGCCATAATAATCAGGTCTCCTTTGGCTTCCCTGTAGACCATGAGAGCTGCTTCTTTCCTCATCCTACTCCTTACAGATTGTCAAAGAAGTACTTACAGCATTTTTCTCTTCATCAGCTGAATCAAGATGTTATATAACAGCCAACCTTCAAATCATATGACTCATCAGCTTCAATCTCTGATTCTTGACCTACCCAGCTTTCGAGAGGTTTATTAGAAATATGTGGCTTCAGCTTATCAACAAGCTTACGTGCATCATGTGAACACTGCAGCCCATAGTTTGATAGACCAAGTTATCAGAGAATGAGTTAAGAATTAGTAAATCCAGAGCTGAGTTGCCTCCAAACCACAAGCTTGTACCAAAGTCATACCTTTTGTTCTTTTACTGCTTTATTGTACCACCTCTTTTGCCTTTTCGCTCCACAGATTCTTACAGACACTGTGGCACATCTGTTCTAAAGGGCACAAGTAAAGAAAAAACTTTTCAAAAAAGGAACTCAATGTATGGATGACTAATATCAGTCCTTCAAAAACTTTTTTTTTAATTACTACTAATTAATAATACTTATAAAAGCAAATATTCTATTTGAAACTATGCTACTTCAGTGAATTTGGTTGACACCATTGTTTCGGTTTTTGATTTATCATGCAATGAAAAAGAAGCAAAAAAAGGAAGAACAAGAAGTTCAAACTTTTTGCTCTGATGTTTACAAACATTCCCAGAATTTGTGACTTGACCATTACATAGAAATTGCTATAAAAGGAAAGTTCTAATGACCTATTGAGGAGATATTTGAAATTTTTGCTGAATAATCCAAACCATCCATACACCGGCAGTACTACCACCTACCTGATAACATAATACATCATGTCCACTTGGAGCTGTATTCCCATGTCAAACATGATTATGTTTGGTAAATAACTAATGAAATTCTGTTCTGTTACTTAATAGTTTGTATTACCAATTCAGCCAAATTACCGGACTAGGGGTGATGCAATAAAGCATGTCTCCACCATACCCAGTAATTTAAATGTTCATAAAAAAACTGGCTTCTGAAATTACACTTTTGGTATATGTATTCAAGTGCTCTGAATTGTGCTATCTATTGTTCAGCCAACACATCAGCGATGGATATGCTAATTCATCAAGCCAATGGGTAAGTTTTAACCCACTTAGTGAAATAATCAATAGCAACCAGCACATACAATTACTTTGTTTTGTCTTCTACATATGAGACTCTGCTAGTGCTATAAAAGTGCATATATCGGAAAATTATGATAAACTATACAGTGTACGTTTTTAAACTAAATGAAAGAGAATAAATATGGTACCTCCAGGTACCACAAAATCTGACATATATGGCTGTCACACATTATTATTTAATCATAAAGTCAAGTAGTGGTATAGAACAGGTAGTTTTTAAGTACATTAACTAATGTTTATGATTATAAAAAATAAATTAACAACAAAATCATGCAGTAAAACGTAAAAATATTAATACTCTAATTACAATAACCAAGGTAAATGCAGTAAAATACTTGAGGGCTATCTGTGCAGATTGAGAGTTGTGGGATTTAACTATGTCACCAAACATACTCACCCTTTCAGCCATAGAAGGTGTTATAATGTGATAGTCAATCTTATTGTTTTTTGGTTAAAAATACCCTAGTGTGTTGCTTCCAAATCAGGAACAGCTCACACTGATAGCCCTGGATTCATGTTGCACAAAATTCATCAAACTCTATTTTTATTGCAATAAAAATATTCTACGAAACATAATATAACTAATCTAACTAAAGACACACCTATCCTTTATACACATTGTGAATTTACATAATGGGCAGCCAGAAGTAATAAAATGAAACCCTAAGGTTTATGACATACATATTTGAAGTAAATTGAAAAAAAAATACTGGTACTTAAACAATTCATGTCTTTCAGCTTTCTTTTGTCACAGTTGGTTTTATCATGAATTTTTGGGGATCATTTCAATTTTTTATTTATATTATCTACTATCTATTTTATACAGGAGATGGTTTAAGTTTATTTGTTCCTTATGCATGGCCACATTTGTGAACAGATTCAAACCTATTTTTGCATGGCCGCTTCACTTGGCCCATGGATGGTCATGAATTACTTGTTTTCCTGCTGGCCACCTACACAATGTTAATCACCCTGAAGGTGGTGTATATGGAGAGCACCATCTCTGTGAGTATTTATTCAAATCAGCTGATATTTGATATGCAGGCACCTGAGACTAAACAAAGATGCTCTGTAATCAGTTAAAGATTATCAAAAGGGTATCACAGAAGTAGTACAAACAATAAAGTTGACCCCAGCATTATTATTAAAACAAGGATCTCATCAGTTAATTTTAACTTTGGCACAAGATAAGTAGAATTATATTTCACTGTGTGATCTGTATAAGCTTTACCTAACTTTCCATCAAAGAGCAAATTAACCTAGATTACTCCTCCTTTATCCAACTCAAAATCTCATGACCCATTACAAACCTTTCACATAAGAGTTCTTTTATGTATCTCACGGAACCTTTGTACTAGCAGCTTGCCTTGCCACAGAGATAATAACTATGTATTCATCAGGCAAATGCACAGTGTGCAAGAAAGAAAGAGAGATGTTTAATATTTTATGGCCCAATGGGTCTAATAAAGTCAAAAAACGTTAATTTACTTGATAGGAGCTTACATAACGATGGAAAGAGCTGGGAAAGGCAGATAAAAGATTCATGACACAAAGGCATGACATAAAGAACAATATCAAATCTTGGTCTTTTTTATTGAACATCAGGCCAATTTTCTAACACCTCATATTGGCAATGGTCACATTCCAGTTAACAGGTCTGATAATCAAATACTTATCCCTTGTGGAAAAATTGTCACAACTGAAGATGAGCTAAAAGCAAAGGTCTTCCCCAATGTCAAGGAACACTTCAGAAGTTACAAGTGGCTTTGTAAAAGAGCAATTCTTGCCTTTAAAAATGAAGCAGTAAATGAAATTAATTCTTCCATGCTGAAACTATTACCTGGCCAAAAAAAAAAGCTACAAGTCAGTTGATATGGGATAAATGCTGATCAGGCAATGTACTATCCAACAGAAATGTTAAACTCTCTTGAACTTCCTGGTGTTCCTCCACACAACTTGGAGCTCAAGGTAGGTGCACCCATAATGTTTCTCCATAATTGGATCCTCCAAAACTTTGCAATGGCACTAGACTGTGCATCAAACACCTATTGCCTCATGTTTTGGAGGCCACAATCTTCACCAGAAGTTCCAAGGGTGAGGATCTCTTCATATCAAAAGTACTCATCATCCCCACAGATACTCCTTTTGAATTTAAACACTTGCAGTTTCCAATCATTTTAAGTTTTGCTATGTCTATTAACAAGGTTCAAAGACATTCACTGAAAGTGATTGGCTTGAACCTATTGTCACCATGTTTCTCTCGTGGACAGTTGTATGTTGGATGTTCTAGAGTTAGTAACCCAAGCAATCTGTTAATTCTTGCACCACAGGGCAAAACTTTAATGTTGTTTATCCTGAGGCATTGACCAACTGATGATTAAAATGATTGTTGAAGTTATAGATATGAATTGAGAAATATTTTTCAAAAGAGACATTCATATCAGTATTAATAGTATTTAATATGGATTAATCAACTTTCAACTAATCAGTGGTTTATGTTTACTTATTAATAAGAATTTTAAGAAATTTCTTCATAATCTACATACATAGAATTTAACTATGTTTACAATCTTTTACAGAATTCAAAAATACCATCTTTTTTAAGTTTATGCTCTAGATTATTAATCCCTATGACTTCACATATTTTCATTAGATCAGGTTAAATTAATTTTTCAGAGAAGCATTTGAGTTTTAGGTTTTCCACCAGTCAAATGATTACATCTTATAAATTTAATTCTTCATAGATAATTTAATGAATTAAGAAATATATATATATGCTAATTATAAATATATTTAGAAAGTTGACAAGAATACATGTGAGATTGCTATTTAAATTGAAATTATATCTTTTTTTTTCCATGGATTTTTTCTTCTTTATTACGTACTTTTATCTTTTTTTTTCTTCCTTGTTCCTAATTCCTAATTTCTTTCATATTTTTTGTTTAGGTCATCAATGTACAATTTGGGTCTTGTGTCTCTGTTGGAAAATGTGAAGCCAATAGTGAAAAAGTATACAGTTCCATGCTTTATTACCCATGCACGTTTGTCGCTTCTGAAAAAACCAATGTACAAGTATGTGACATCTTTAAATAGCTCAAAATGAAAACCTTTTTATAGTTTTACTTTATAATGAATTTATATACTATTGTTATTTATTGATGTGTGTGTGTGTGTTTAGTGCTTTTACTAAACATGATGTAGTGATAAAGTTACTTTTCCAACTTCATTGGTAATATTTTTAATTGCTTGTTTCTGATACAAAACAGCACAACCTTAACTTTGTTTCAGGATCTTGCTGTTAACATAAAAATTAATAATAATAATATTAATTTCCTTGAGGAAAGTTTCCTATGTTATTGAAGTTATGGCTTTAGTTTAAATTCTTGCAACCCAAATCTTATTTATAATAAATTTCCATGCATGTTCTTTCTGTAACTTGTTCTATAGTGAATTGAAATTGACTAAGTATAAGTTTGCTGACATGTAGAAATGAAAATCCATCAATAAAGTATTTTTAGTGGATAATTATAAATTATGTTATTCAAATAGAAAGTATTTTTCATTTTCAGAAGCTTATCTTTGAAAAATATATATATTTAGTAACATTTCAGTTTGTACAGAATTAAAATAATCTCAACTCAATACGAATATTTTTTTTCAAAAAATAACTATAATAATGAGACTCCTTGGATTAAGTTATTAATAAATTATTTTTATGTATTTCATTTTCTATCTTTAAATAAATTTTCTAGTTTTTTTTTCCAACACTACAGTTTTATAATGTTTTGTTGTTTAATTCTGATAAAGTTTTAAAAACTTATATGCCACATGATGTACCTTTTTCTCTTTTGATATTAAGTGTTGAGAATACTTTGTACCTTGAGTTGCACTGTCCAGTAGTACAACCCCCTTTTGTGGTAAAGGATGGAAACAAGTTGCATAATTATGGAAAAGTACCCATTGGAAAGAGAGTCATATGGGCCTTTCAGCTCATTAATCAATCAACAGAGTCTCTAAAAGTATCCTTTTTTGTATGTCAAAAGCTATGTTGTGTATTGTTAATATTAAGATTTGTCATATTGTATCTTGTAATAAGCAATGTGTAGGATTAAAATTTGTCATTTTATATTCATTGAATAAATAGAGTATGAGACAATATGAAATACTCCATTTATTCTATATGTTTTGTCTGTTTTATTCTGTATTTGTATATGTTATTTCATATATAATTTCATTCATTTCTTTTCTTTCATCATAATGTCAAAGCTCCATTCTACTTTGCTAGATGATTATGGTCCTTTTCAGCTTGTGAATGCACTTAGAACAATTCCTCCTTCTTATTCTCACTTTCTCAGAATTGCCTTTACTCCATTTTCTGAACAAAAGGTAATGAAAGATAAAACATTTTGACTTCTAAAGTAAAAGTTAATGTTTTTTGTTGTTTTTTTTGTCTTCAGACTTTATCAAAATGAAATACAAATATAAAATACTTGATCTTAAAACCACAAAATTTGATGTAAGCAATTGTTTTGTGAATTTCTCGGGATTGCTTGTTATTAACTTCCGAAAGAAAGGGATAAGACATAACTTTTTTTTGAAAAATCTATAAAATAAAGTTTTATAGCTATTTTCATCCCATTTTATTCCATAGAGTATGTTTAATGTATGACACAGATTTGATTTTTAACTATTGATATGATAATGATGTAATGATTACTTAAGAAACTTCAGTTTCACTAGCTCCACAAGTTGACTCCATCAAATCAACATACCACGTATAAAAAAGTTTATTTTTTCTTGCCATTATTATTTGCCACTAATTAAAGTAGATATACTAATCAGGCTTATGAAAATGCTTAGGACAAGGAAGACTTAGACAGCTTTTTTCCTGCTACTTCTTTCGCCAATGGCCACGTCCTGCATGTTTGGAGGAGGTTTCGACCTTCTACTTCTTTCCTCCACTTAATTACACAGGTTTCTTACATTTTTAATGTTTGTCCTGTCTCCTTCCTTTTTGTGTGGGATCCCTCACTCAGACTATTTGGTGTTTACCCTTTACCTCAAATTGAGGTTAATGCACAGCGATGATTATCACAGTGAAGTTCAGGGATTAATATGCTTCGAACCCCTTGAGTTTCTGACCAACATGCTTTATCATTTCATTGCTCTTCAAATCCTTATTTGGATCCCCAACAATTAGATCCACTGTTACCCCTCTGGAGTTCTAATTCTGAAGCTTCTGTATCATTTTCACAGGCACAGTTTTCAAGGATTCATCTTACACTTACTAACCTTTTGTGTTACCTTTGCACATTTTGTCTGCACGCTTTCGTCATTCTCCCGATGAATTTTTAGAGGACCTCAGAACCCTTCCATGGTCACTTTGGTGAGACTCTCTTCATCGGCTGTGTCCATATTGACCTGGCTGCTTTGTTGTTTGGACTTGTTGGGGAGAGATGTGCTACTTGTGAGGTTCATCTCCCCACAAACAAATAAAATTATCCAATGCCCTTGTTAATTTGGTTGCAGGGGGGAAACCAGAGTGCGTGGAAAAAACCTGTTTTCACAGGCCAGGTGCTAAATAATCTACCTGACCTTTTCCCAAAATATGCAACCCAAAAGAGAATGATTGATTAGTACATGCATATGGTTAAACACTATTTATATAGTTAAGAGGAGATATGTATGTTTGCCATGTGAAAGGTATGGATGTGAAGTTGGGGAAAGTGCTTGTTTGGCTGTTTCTTTTTTTGGGCTTTGTTGTAGAATTTTTGAACTAATGTATTAATGCGATCCTTAATGAGAGATAGATCAGTAAGATTGTTGACATATGTTTGCGGGGTGTATTTTGGGAGATGGAAAGATGTTTTGATGATGGCGAGCTGTTGCTGCTGGATCTTTTTTGTATAGTGTGTCAGGTATGATACAAGTAATGGAGCACACACACTCATATAGAGATCTGATGTGGGCTTTGTAGATTTTAATGATTGAGTGACTATTACAGCCTTTGTTCACACACACACACCCCCGATTCAGTGGAGGAATGCCAGTGTAGTGCTTTTTTTTTCAGGGTGTTGTTGTAGTGAATGATACATAGCAGGTGTGAGTTTAGTGATTTCTAAAAATTTGGCAGTTGTTTTAATAGTGATGTGGATATTGTACGATGTAAGTTTAATTTGTCTGAGTTTTTTGTTTTGTCTGTCAAATTTCTATGAAATGCTATTGCTTATGTCTAGATTGGGTTGAGAAGTACTCTCCACTAATTGCACCAGGTTGCTATTTTGTTTAATACACCCTGACTCTGGATGTGGTAGCAAGTGATGTACTCCACATAGATAGTATCTGGAAAAGAAGGATATGTTGTATAGGGCAGTTAGGTGATTTAGTATGTTGTCAGAAAAGTTTTTGATGATCATATTGTTGATGCCATCTTTGTTGCCTGGGGCAGTGTGTTTAATTGTTTTGAGAATGATTTTAATTTCTATAAGAGAGATAGGGTGCATGTAATAATCACAGTATTCTTGTAGCATGAATAGGTCAACTAGAAATGATGATTAAAAATGGTGTGATTGGTGTTGATGTGGTTGTTAATAGTATTAAAGCATTGACTATCAAATGTAGAGTGGTTTGGAGTGGTGAAAGTGCTGGTGTAAAAGTATGCAAATAGGTTTTCTTTTTTGTTATTGTATATTATATTAGCATTAATATAGCTTGTGGAGTTGTTGCAGACCTTTTTAAATTTATTCCAAAATGTGCTGAATATTGGTTTTGGATTCGTCAATGGATTTGCAGAAAGTGTCCCAGTTGTGTTGTTGCAGGATTTTAACAAGCTTTTTAACTTGATTATTAGTGTTGTTTATTAGGTTTGTTTACTGAAATGCTACAGGCTCTTATGAATTGGTGGCAAAGCCTTCTTTGTTTGTAATTTAGATTGTTTGTTTATGGGGTAAGTTTCTATGAATTTAGCTTGGGAGTGATAGTTTTACTGGGAATTGTATTGTTGATTGTGTTTAAGGTGGTATCGGTAATCAGGGAGGCATGATCGTCTATTTCTTTGGAGTTTGTGGCTGAAGTTAGCATTATGGGTAGTGTGTCATCAATTTTGCTAATAAGGACTGAAAAGTCTATATGTGAGAAATCCTGTATTGTTTGAGTAAGATGGGAGGAATGGCAGGTATTGTAGATTATGAAAGAAATGGAATCATGATCACTGTGTATGTTATTGTGTACCTAAAAGGTGCTTGCATTAGAGCCTTAAGAATGGCTCTGTTTCTGTGTGATACCATTTTTGGGGGCCATCCTGATTCTTTGAATGATGTGGCCAGGTTGCATACTTCTTCTGAAGGAAGCTATTGATTCAGTGCTTCCTGTTCAGTCAGGTTTTTACTCTTGGCATTTCATTGTCCCCAAGAAAACCAGGGATTGAAGACCCATCATTGACCTTTCCCATCTAAATCAGTTTCTGGATACTTCTCATTTCACCAAAGAGTTGTTTCTATCCTTTTGTTGGATTTTCACTCCATGTCTTTGGATGACCAATATTGATGTAGCAGATGCATACCTTCATGTTCCCATCTCCATCCTGATGTTGTTTTCTTTGGTTCATCCACAAGGGACTCGTTTTCCAGTTCTGGGCTCTTCCAATCGAGCTTGCCTCAGCTCCTTATATGTTTTTTTCGTGAAGTCAAGGCCCTTGCTCAACATTTAAATTTGTTGGGTCTTTGATCTCATCATTATATGGATTACTGGATTCTTGTGGCTCCTTCCTGTTTGGCACACCTGTTTGTTCCTGGAGGAGGCAGCTTGTGTGGGTTGGTTAATCAAAATGGAGAAGTCCATCCTTTTTCCCAAAACAGTATCTAGTTCATTGGGAGTTTTCTTCAGTTCTCACCTCAGTCAGACCCAGCCTTCTCCACTATGTATTCAGGATATGGAGCAGTTTGTCATCAAGGCCCTATCCTCTCATTCTCTTCCATTTCCATCTTAAGAGGTTCTATCTCTTTTGGGGATGTGGGCTTCCTTGGAAGCTCTCATATCCCTCGGTCATGCCCACATGCATTCCCTGCAGTGGGAATTCTGTGATCGATGCAACTTCAGCTTGGATCGCTTGAATCAGTCAGTGGTACTCCCTACTTCCCTTCAAACTGACCTTGCTTGGTTTGTTTTCCTCTTCCACCTAGTCTTCCAAACCTGCATCTTTTTACCAATGAATCTTATGGGTTGAGGTGCATCTCTTAATACACAAGATGTATCTGGGAGTTGGTCGTTGTTCAAATCCTGGCTTGATGTCAACGTTTTGGAACTCTTAGCTATTTGTTGAGCTATGTCTCATTTCTTCCATCTCCTGAGGGAGGGGAAATGGTTATGGTGCATTCCAACAACTCCAGAGTGATCTCATACATCACCAGGCAAGGGGGAACCAAATCCAGGTCCCTTTGTTTTCAGACTCTAGAACTCCTATTCTGGGCCCTCAAACACCAGATACAGCTATTGACTAGCCATATTCCCGGTGTTTTACATCTTGCTGTAGATTGGTTATGGCATTTACACAGTCATTCTCATGGAGCGGTCCCTAGATCCTAAAGTTTTCTGGTGGTTATGCTCTTGTCTGGGAACCCCACAGATAGATGCATATTCTACCAATCTTAACAACAAACTGCTATCTTTCTGGTATCTGGTTCGTTATCCTCAGGCTTTAGGGGTAGATGCCTTCAGTTAGGAATAAACTGGCCTTCAAATTTATGCCTTACCACTTAGATGTCTCCTCCCCAAAGTCATCTTCTTTGTCCACACCACTCCATGTCGAGTTATCTTGGTGGCTTTGTTTTGGTCGGTTCAGCCTTGGTTCCCTTTCCTGAAGCCTCTACAATTGTCATCACTTCTGCCTCTCCCTCTGTCTCATTCTTTCCTTCATCAATCTCATTTGGACATCTTCCATCCCACCACTCCCACTCTCTGATTTCATGTGTGGCTTTTGTCAGGTCCCTTGAAAGAAGACAAGGTCTGACACCACATGTTACTTCTTTTTCCTATATTTCCCATATATATTTATTCCAGGTCAGGTCCGAATTGCCTGCAGGGTCTTGTGTGGGCTCTACAATGCTAGGTGGCTTGTGTGACTTCCTTTCATGGTTCCTGTTTGTTTATTCCCTGGAATCCTTCTGTGTCACGTGACCTCTCCCCATCATCCTTACAGGTTGGGTATGTCAGCTTATTAGATTGGCTTACTCTTCCCTCTCCTCGGAAGGGCATCACTTTATTGTGTCTCATCAAATTTGACATATCACTATGTCTCTAGCAGTTCGTTTTTGTTGTCCTCTGAAGGAGATCATCCAGGCTGGAATTTGGACTACTCCCTATACATTTGTTACTCATTACATACACCATTTAGTTGTGCCCTTTTCTCATGGATATCATCTACTTCCTGTGGTGATTCTACATGCATTGGTTCTACTCTTACTTGGGTGTATTTTTCTGCTATGTTTTTTTTCAGGGGCTTCCTTTCTCTCCAATATATATTTGGATCCCTTTCAGTGGTGTGTGTTGCCTGGTCAGGTTTGCTTTTCTATAAACCCCATATCAGGTACCTTTAAGGTTATAATGCACACTCTTGAGATGGGATGTTCTGCAAGATCATTAGTGGCATATAGACACGGCTTTTTTTGAGACTGCAAGCATCGGTATAGCATACCGGCACCATTCTTTTATATTGTGAAATGGAGAGAAAGGTGACAAAACTTGAAAGAGTAATGTAAATGAAGGTGTAAATTTTCCCCTTTGAGCAAATCTTTTGTTCACAAGAAGACCAAAGAGACACCAAACTACAAGTTTTGGAAATGACAGAAGTTTAAAGTAATGTGAAAACATACTGTTTGTTTGATCATATATGTATGATCATCTGTGCAGCATGAGGTGTGAAGCATCAGGTAGGATTAGCATGCAATTAACAGGGAACATCAATAATCACCTGGTTTTAACACCTACAAGATGTGGCCAATATCAGTCGATGTACAGTAGTGGCCTCACTTTGATTGACAGGTTTCAATTGGGCAGCAACAGATAAGAGCCAGCCTGGGTGGACACAATACTGAATTCAAAGAGACTGCTTGGGACTGGGAAACAGGTGATCACAAGCCAAGTTGACTGGTATGTGGGTCTGGACTGTACATTTGTTCGAATAAAATAAGTCACAAAGTGGACAAAGACGATTAACATCATTAATCGCACAGCACTTTCTCAGCCAAGATAAAAGTATGCATGTGAGTCTCGGGAATAAGCCATTTTGGTCTGATATGCTCATTCAAGGTGGTGATGCCAACTTGAGTGGGTGTGCATTACTCTTCTGATGTGCTGTAATTTTATGGTGACCAGGAGTGTATATCGTTTTTATTGCATCTTGAAAAAATACTCCAACTTAAAAATGAAATGAATTACAAGTTTCTCGTCACATTCTATTAATAAATAAGAATAAGTGAAGAAGTGACCCCAAGAACAGGAATTAAAGGTGTCAGTGACAGTTTCTGTTCCTGGTCCATCCAGTGTCCACGAGCTATCTGATAACAACTGACCTAGCTGCTGGACTGCCGATTAAAAAAATAACTTTTGCAGGAAGTATGATTGGCTGAATATTAGAAATAAGAAACTTGTCTGTACACCTTGCCATAAAATTGGAACTTTTGGAGTGGAAACGAAAGCAGAAATGAAAGTTTCTAAAGAATTGTCCAACAATGAAATAACTTATTTTGGTGAAAGCTTCTGTCTTTGCGGGAAAGACTTTTCGATCACAAGGAACCGTGGGACATAAATCTATGGTAAAACTGTTGGCTGAAGCTGAGAAAGAGACCATTGAAAATGTGTATTTGAAAGTGATTACAGTAAGAATTTTTTGCACAGCCTATAGGGTAGCAAAAGAAAACCAATCATTTCATAATTTTGAATGTGAAATAGATTTACAAGAATTAAATGGAATTGACATAGTTGGTATCCTTCACTCAACGAATGCATGTATTAACATAGTGAATTAAATTAGTGATGAAATGAAAAAATACTAATTAATATAGTTACTAAATTGAAAAGTAGAATTTCATTGATAATCGACGAGTCAACTTCTTTGAGTAAAAAATCTATCTTAATAGTGTACATTCAAATCTGTATCTCAGGTAATGGAATGAACTTGCCAGTAAATTCATTTTTGGACTTGATCGAACTTGAAAATGTTACTGCAAAAGGAATTTTTGATTCTTTACTTGATTGTCTTCAGTCTCAAGGAATGAATGAAGACTACCTGAAAAGTTATTTACTTTGTGTGTGGCATGTGATGGTGCATTTGTGATGTTGGGGAGTAAAAGTACAGTTAAGAAACTGATGAAAGACAAATTTCCTTCTGTAATTGTGTGGCACTGTGCTAATCACAGATTACAATTGTTGGTCAGTGACACTGTAAAATCAGTCTAGGGATCAACAGATTTAAATCGTTTATAGATAAACTTTATGTCTTGTATCATGCATCGCCAAAAATAGCAGAGAACTGAAAGTGTGTGCGAACTTGCTGGTGATTCAAATTTTAAAAATTGGCTGAATTTTAAGCACTTGATAGTAGCATCTAGTTTTTGGTCAGTTTCAGCTGTTTGAGAAAACTATGAAGCATTAGTGTAACATTTCGAAGAAGCGAAACATGATTCTACAAGAGACAAAAAAGAGCAGCAAAAAATTACAAGCACAGAATTTCTATTGGATCTAGGATTGATGTGTGATTCTCTCCAAGAATTATCTGAATTGAGTTTGGACTTACAAAAGCATGGTATAGACTTGTACAAGGCAGATCAAAAGACAAAAGCTCTTGTACAAATGTTTTAAGAAAGACAAATGATTCCAGGCCCATATTATAAAAATGCTGCTGAAGCTGCCAAAAATCTTCACTTCCAGGAAGTTTCACTTCACAACAAAGGTTGCAATAAGGATTCTCCAATTGATACAGAAGCTTTTTACAGAACCTTGAAAAAATTGATCGAAAATAGGTTGCTTGATAGTGAAGATGGTGATATAGCACAGTGTGCACGCATGTTTGATAAAAAACATTGGCCTGAAAATGTTGATGCTTATTTAACATTCGGCGAGATGGAGGTCAGAAAATTATCAATAAGACTTCAGCTAAGTGAAAGAGATATGATTCATGGATTTCATCAGTATTTGATTGAAAAGATGGTTCAGGAAAAATTCCATTTGAAACATACTCTGAGTACTATTCCCATTTCTTCAGTTGAATGTGAACGAGGGTTTTCGCAGATGAATTTGATTTTCACCCCAACTAGAGCTTTGTTGATGACAAAAACCATTTTGGCACTTTTGTTTATTAAACTTGTTGGACTGCCCCTTCCACGCTTTAACCCAAAAAAATATGTAAAGTCATGGTTGCTCCGAAAACATCGCTCAGCATTAGACACCAAAAGCAAGAAACAAAGTTGGGATATTACGTCAGATATATATATATATTTCTCCATATGTTTGTTTCTATGGTTGAACAAGCATTCCACATCCTCCTTGTAATGCTGGGTGCATGATGGTTCAGTTAGAGTCGTTATTTTCCTGCTTATAATACTGTGTACAGGATGACTCCCTGTTCGTGAGACTTAGACTCAGACCCATAAGTCTGGCTTCAGTTTGTTGTACTTCCTGTCTCCTACAGTTGATTTAGAAGTTTGACAAGCAGATGCCATTTGCTTACTTCCTGATTGTAATTCCCATTGTTTGCAGTATAGCACTCTGTTTACTTATTGAGCGGGATTGATGTATATATTACTAACTGCCCACTTGCCCTGTCCACCATACACTATATATGCTAGTTTTGATTTTACGTGAGATCCTATGACTTGTAATACTGAGGACAGAATGAGGAACCTCATCTGTATGATTGGGGTAGGGTAGATACCTAGCAATTTCTCGTTGAATGCCTCCATTTTCATGATTCCATAAACTGGCCATTGGCTTCCCATTTTTTTTACACATAGGTTTGAAGTTACCTATCTGTATCTATTTTTTCTTTATACTACTTGTGACTTTTATCCTACTGGAGTCATTTTGTTTCTGGTCATGTTTGTGTGGTTCAGGATGGAGTGGGACTCACATTGATTATTTACACCTGATACATTGTTTTCCAAGGTCTTTCTTTTACTTGCTCCAGACATTGATGCAAAAATAAACATACTTGTACAGTTTCAGCTGATCAATTAAGTAACTGAATGTACATGATAACTAACATGGATCCAAATACTGAATTAAACTGACTGACTCAATACTTATCCACTAATTTCTATACTTAAATTAACTGTTCATTCATAATCATATCTGTAGTCTAGTCTCTAGACACTTTATAATGTCTCTTGATCACTAATATTCCCAAATATTCTAGGAGTTGCTTGTTCTAGTCAATATCTAAATTCAAAAAATTACAAGATTAGAAATGTAGCATATAACAATAGTTTACACTGTGATTGGTTGTCATCCAAACAGTCAGAAAGTGCCACATCAACTTAAAGCCTATACAAATATAAATAGTCATACTATGCCCATAATCCCTGCAAAAAAACTGCAGCAAAATTAATGTTTTAGTAGGAGCTGTATGAAGGGCTGAAGAGGATAGAGCTGGTCCTATTGATAATAGAATGATCTAGGTAGATAATCGAAATTCTCCAAAAGTGATGATAAGTATCCCAGGGTATATTTTCTATGAGATAAATAGGGGTTGAGTACAGATCTTGCCAACAACCTTGCTTTAAATACAGATATGAATGTTCCCCCAAGAAAAGCAAGATTTGTGTTAGCATGAAGTGGCCTGAATGGACATGTAGCTGCTAAAACTGCTGTTAAGAAGAAATAACCAAACTAAAAGATTGAAATGGTCATCAGGCCACAAACAGTGGAACCACCTAAACTGGTGACATGAGCACTTTGCACATGAATCCAAGCTCAAATTGTTCATCAACAAACAATGACAGTTTGTTCAGTGGCAATGATGAGAACAGTATGTTGTACTGGATGTACAACGTCTACATAGGGATCAGTACAAGTTTGGTTCTGCACGTCAACTACAGACACATTCTGATCCATCATACCATTCCCTCATTGAGAGAGGCTAATTTTCCAGCAAGACAGTGATCTTAAGTGTACAGTGTTCTGGTAAAATGATATTTTGACATTAAAGAGACTGTTGGAACACTCACAACTATAGCATGACCTGCACAAGGTCTTAATATGAACATTTTGGAGGCTGTAGGTTTAAAAATTAACACTAAGAATGTCAGAAAGCACCCAAATAACTTGATGAGAGTTGTTGAAAGTAATACAGGATGCTTAGAATAATATTCCATAATCATACACTGACAAACTGTATAGAAGCATGAAAGTAATATGTAATGTTCTGCATTAAACAAGAGCTCGCATACAAAATGCTCTATTATTATCCAACTTATTTACTTTTCTTTGTATTTTCCTTACTACTGTTTTGTAACATTAATAAATTCCCCATATGGTTTCAATTGATTACAAATTGTGACTCCAACATGTGTCAATTGTATGTTGATAGGAATGACATGTCTGTAATAATGCATTTAATATGTAATTCTTCAGTCAGTTTTTAAAATATATTTGTTTTCTTCTTCTGAACTTTTAAATAGTGTATGCTTTATCTTTCTCAGTACTACGACCAAATCAGGGTGTCAGTGACAACTCCAGTCTTTACAGAGATTGTTCTGAGATTAGAAGGAACTGGGGTAGAACCACAGGTTCAAGTTTGTTGGAATTCTGATACTATTCTGCAGTTTGGTTGGGTCATGATTGAGGAGACCGTCAGACAGACTGTTCATGTTTGTAGTGAAGATGTTATTTTTTATCATCGACTGTTAATATCTAGATTATGCTGTAACATTGTTTATTTTAGCTAACTATGAAAGATGGATTAGGAAGAGAGAAAGGGAATAAGCATATTTAAGTGTTTTATTTCTTTATTTTAAATATGAAAAATATAATATATCACAGCATTAAGTAAAAGTAAAAATAGTTATAAAAGGATATATTTTTAATTATTCAATATACAAAACAAAAATAATACCTCCAGTTATTTCCTTCTTTTTTCATCCTAACCTCTATTGTTACTGTATTCTCATTCAAGTTAAACTTTTAAAAACATTTCTTAATTTAAATTAAAAAATAAACTAATGGTATCTTAGCTTACCTCTGTTCTCAGTATCAGCTTTTTGTTGCGACTTGAAACACCTAAAATTGTTAAAATACTATATGTGCACTATTCAGTATCAAACTAATTAAGAATTAAGGTGCTGTGCATATATAAATATGTACATATGTATAAAAAAATTCAGATTAAAAATATTCATTTCAGTGAAGAAAAAAATATATGTACATAATTCAAATTATGTTGTCAGGAATCCTACATGATATTATTGCTAGATATCTATTTAACTATTTGCGGGTCAGCTATATGATTGTTGTTTGTTTCTCTCAGATTGAAAACAAAACTTGTGTTCCTGTTGAGATAAAGTGTGAGGTTAACTCTGGAGAAAAAACTTTACATTGTAAGCTAGAAGTTAATTATTTTTTTAATTGATATGTTCTTGCAAACAAACAGTTCTCTAGGTTATCTTTATACACAATAAAGGTAAGTATTAAGCACATAAGAAAGCTAGAAGTTAAATCAGTGAAAAAAAAAAGAGATCATCTGTGGTTGTAAAATTATTTTTATTACCTTTATGTACTTGTAAACTATTCATTAGAAGCTTAGTAGGTGTTTATAGGTAACATAAGTAATTTATGTCAGAAAAGTTTCTTCTAATTTTAGTAGCTTCCTCAAAGGTAAGGTATAAAATATCTTATATATGTGCTTGGATGGTAATGGCCAAGAGATAAGTGTATACTAGTGATCTTATTTTACCAAAGACTGTGTGAAACTTTAAGAGCCAAAAACTCTGCTAACAGCGAGGATACTCAACTGATGACCTAAGGCAGAGTGGTCATAGAGGCTTTAGTGGCTTGCCTCTTGCTCATAGTTAAGACTAATTATTATTAATAGTTATTGTAGGTTTTTTTCATAATAGATAGAAGTGAAAATGTTAACACTTATTTAATACTAATGCTACATGTCTGCATGGATTGCAAAAATTCAAAACTAACCAAAGATGTAACCTTTGGAAATTTTCCTAAAACAATTAACATATAGATGTTAAGAGTTTGATATCATAATTAATGCAAGTGGCTGTAGCTGTATTTGCTAATCCAGTATATCCTACTAATAAGATGTTTAAGGTAAAGGAAGTAGTTTTTATTCATCAGATAAACGTTTTGGACATTTTTAGGCTCCTATTACCCAAGGGAATTACCTTTTATTTTGTATGCTTCTTCAGTCAGCATTTCTGCTGAAAGCAAAGAGCAAATATTTCTTACCTTCAATCCTAATGTTGCTGGATGCTACAGAGGACAACTAGAAGTTACACTTTTTAAAAAGGTTGAACATATTTCTGTCTCATTCAGTTCTGTATCTGTAATTCTAACACGCACACACAGATATATGTATATATACAAAAACACCTAAAACACTTTTCTCATTATATATAGTGAGAAAAGTATGTTGAAAAAAATTATGATAATGTTAATAAACAAACCTTGTAATATAGATATACACGTATAACAAAAGGTGTAATACTTTTTATTTAGGAATATATACTTAACAGCTTAAATAGAATTGTGCATACATTTACATTTCTGTTATTACCTAATGTGTTCTTTATCTAAAAGTCAGTTTTTAATTCAGCCACTGTGTACCATTAGTCTGGAGGGATATTGTTGTGAAAACATTGTATATTTGATGGGTGGACTAAAACAACAATTACATGACAAGACTCCCCCGAAGCCCTCTTCTGGTGAGTTGTAACTTAACCTATATACTTTTAATATTATTTTTAAAATATAAAGCAGGAGCAATGTTTTTTTCAACTAATTAGAATTACTATTCCAGAAAAATTGTACCAAAACGTATTTAAATATAAATTTCTCAAACTACCTTTCTCAAGAAAATATAGTCAACGGAACCTTTCAGAAAATATTTTGGTATTTATTTTCCTTATTCTGGACCAAAAGCTTCAAATATATATTTATTGTACTGAGGATATTGAGACTTAGATTATTAATCAGCAAATGATGTAATATTTTCAAAATTATATATAAAGAAGGAACACAACATTTCACTGATTTAACTCATTATTTTCAAGTGTAAACACCAAGCCTACTCTGTGAAAAATTGTGTACCTTTTTTATTTAGCAAAAGGTTCATAGTTTAGCTTCTTTTTTTTTTTACCATTTTATACCATTGTTTGTTGGTTTGACAAATATGTTTTGGATAAGTTTTGGACTTTCTTATTTTTGTATTTTTATTATGAATGGTTTGTCTGAGTTTTATATTTTAAAAACTTTGCACACTATTTATTAATATAAAACTTTTTATCGTAATTTTAAGTTAGTTTAAATGTTGACAATTTAAGCTCTGAACTTTTTCTGTACGTATTATTCATAAAAGTATGACACTTTGCCAATGTAGCCATCATACACCATATGAAATGACCGATAAAAATAACATTTTAATTAAGTCTTTACATGTTGTAAGGCCAGATGGACTGTTCAGCTTTGGTATTGAACAAAAGATGTTATTAATACTGACATATTACAAATAAAATATACTTTAAATGCTATTATACACTGCTCTTGCTGGAAATCTGTATTGGGCCAGTGGGAATAATGTGATTAAAACTATTATAGAATACTCTAGTATAACATATCTATTAGCCATTAAGTTGTTACATTAAATATGGAATTAAATTTAGTTATAATGAAAATTAAAAGATAAGATCATAATGCAGTTGTATTGTTGTGAGTATATAAGGAAATTATAATGGAGAAATTGAGATCTTGATTTTGGATCAATATTACTTAGTATATGAAAACTGACAACATTATATGGTTTTTAGATTTTGCATTGTTTTCTTTCTTTTATCTTTTTCAAAGATTGTATTTTTATGCTTGAAAACAGAAATACAGGATGCTTTTTCTAATCACAGATATAAGAGAAAGATTTTGTTTTAATTTGGCTTCATCAAACAATTCAGCTATAACAGAATTTAAGATTGGCTGTGTAAAAAGTGAAAAAATCAAGATCAAAAAGGTATGTAAACCCTTTATTATCTAGCTATAAGACTAGAAATAGGCCATTGAATTAAGTGCATCATATAAAACCCTTATAAAGTTCTTATTCTTGATTAACAATTTATATAAACCCAAGAAATACGATTGTAATATTTTATGGAGTATGTTTTATTTTGTTTGTTTTTTTTAACTCACAGTCAGCTTCTTTATAAACCAAATTAAAAGAGCATTTTCAAGATCAAAAAGACAAATTAAATCTGTTGCTTGTAATTTATTTGACTCAGGGAGTAGAATTTAAATTTGAAGAATTAGCACTGGCAACTGAGGCAGGATATTCTATTGAACCAGTCAAGGGAATAGTTCCTCAAGGGGATGAGATTGCTGTATCTGTCAAATGGTCGCCTGTACCTTCTAAAATTTCACATTCCCCAAAGATGATGAAGGCATACAAGCTCCCTTCAAGTAAACCCCAGCCTGTCATTAAGTCACCACGAACATCCAAATATCCCAAAGCAGCAAACCTACCCAAATCCCCCCAAAAAATTGAATTCTGCTCAATAAAATCAGAAACATTAAAATCCCCATCTGCTCCTCATTCTACTGAACTAATGAAGGCATCTGATATCCCTGTGGATGAAAATCAAGTGAGTATAAATCTAATATATATATATATATATATACACACACAAAGATTCTACAAACATCACCACATTCCTTGTCTTTAAAATATATATATTTGTATAATTGTGTTTGTTTCTAAACCTGCCTGAGAGAAGAGTTACTATTGTTGTGAATCATAATTATTAATCTATTATTTGTTAATATAGGTCACGAGCAAAAGTACCTGTCCTAAGTGACAGGAAAAGTTTAAGTTAATCCTTAAATTTAAATTATTTCAAGGTTAATTATGTTGCACTCTTGGTTTCATTCAGAGTCAAAGCTCTGAGCTACTTATACCTCCCACTTTGAAAAGTAATTGTTGAGCATTTCAGTCATGCTAAGAGCCGCTCAACAATAACATACGGTAAATTTGCATTTTCATTCTTTAAGTTATATCACATTTTGAAATGTGAATGATAGTGTGATTAATTCCTAACAATTTAGTGTGGAATAACCTGCTTGCAAAATAAAATTTGGCATCAACATTATTCATGCATATTCTCCCATCATTTCAAAAGTGAATGTTAAGCTTTGTCTCTGTGTGCAGCTTATCAAAATGCAGCGCAGGAAGCAGCTGCCATAAACGGGAGACAGACACCACAGTCCACAATATATATAAAATTGGATGCACTTTCTAGCAGCAAGTAGAAATAAGACTAATCTGTATTAACTTACTTTGCTAAAGAGAAAAGGTATTTGTTTTAAGATCTATTCATGCAAAATTATAATAAATACTTGATGTCGTTAAGTTCTATTTGTTGAGTGAACTGCAAAAGCCTAGTGTTTTAAAATTACTAAAGTAATTTTGTTTTGTTTTTTAGTACTTTTTGCTTCTTTTTTTTGCATTGGATTTTAACTTGGGTTTTACTTTCTATGATTCTTTTTGATTAATTTTCCTCTTTTTTTTTTTTATTCAAATAAACTTTTCATTTGTTTTAACACTTACCAGTTTATTTGATGCCTTACAATTATTCTTTGATTGATCAAACAGCATGGTTTTTCAACCTCATTTATGGAAGCACTATTCCAAAGTGACCAGACTGCTGGAGCTCAATCATTGAGAGCTTTCTCATCTTCTACAAAGCATAAATATGTTAACTGAAACCTATCACTCATTTTGTTGATTGCTTTATCACACATTTAGGTACTATTCCTATTTTTGTCTTCAACATATGACAGTAAGATATATTTAGATACTGGAGATGCAACGTTTTTTGTATTCTGTACACATTAATTTATATATTTTTTATTTTCCTAGGTTTCAGTGTTCTCAGAAGTAGTTGTGTACCTGGTGGTTAAAGCTGACACAATATTCAAATACGAAATTTTCTTGACTGTGGATAACATTTTGCCAATGCGTTAAATTACTGTGTATGTTTTACTTGAAAAACTATGAATTTTCCTTTTTATTTTGTGTGTATATATATATATATATATATATGTGTGTGTGTGTCTATAAAATTGAGTTTCATTTTCCTCTGTAACACTTTGAATAATTTATTGTTTTTATGCTAACACTGAACTGTAAGATATTTTACTACAAAAAATACAAGTAAATATTACTGTTATTGACTCGGTTTTTCAACCAGTTGTGAAAGACATTTTTTCTTTGACATAGCCATGTAATATAGAAATTAAATTAATCTTAAAGATCTACAAGACATATTCACGGTAGCTCTATTGGATGTTTGTATGGAAATTTATTTTAGAACAGCATTTTATTGCAGAAGAAAATAACAAATAAGAATATACAAATGATTTGACTTCATACTTAAGAAAACAATTCCAGTTTCTAATAACATTTTGAATATTTTCAACATACTAGCAGAAACGCCACCCTAGGGCAGCTGTTTGTGCTAATAATTACTTATTGTTGTATTCATACCTCACTGAAAAAAGAGAACATTTCCTAAAAAGTATTTTTCTTGGGAATTACAGCTCATTGCATGAAAATGATTCAATGTACAGAGCTCAAAATTTTCAGAAATTTTACTCATATAAACTGTAATGTTTTTACATATTGTTGCATCATCGAGGTCACGTGACGCTAGTAACACGTCATATTCTCGAAGCTTCGTGAATTCTCGGGATGTTACTGGACTTCGGTATTCTTTTATATATAAGACGGTCAAG
>NW_013667696.1:176559-186141 GCF_000517525.1 Limulus polyphemus
GGAACGAAGTTACGGAAAAATCAATTAACAAACGGAGACGTAACAATATTAAAAGTAGCACTGTTTTTTGAAAAAATAATAGTTTTTTTTTAAGAACTCCAGTTTCTCAGTAATACATTTAAAAATTACATCAATAAAGATATAATCAAACTCTCATGTACAGTCCTAGTGAAAGTCGTGTTCTTGTTGTGAGGAGAGTACTTTTATTTAAAATTGTGTTCTGTAATAAAGAAATGGTTGTTGCACATACCATAGTTATTTTTCTAATTATCTGAATTATAAATACCCAAAGTGTGAAATATTTTTGGCTTTTTGTTTTTGGTACCATTCAGTAGATGGGACAGGATTTCTGTTTACATACATAGATACTGACATACATGCCACATTCATTATGTCATTTTATTTTGTATAAATAGCTTCAACTTCTGACTGACATATTTTAACAAGAATAGTTATGACATATCCTCTATTTAAAAATTTTAGATAAGATTACAAACAATACTTTTGTGCTTGTCCCCAGCACATACAGCCCAAGTTCAAATTACATTAGAATATTCATAATACCTTAAACTTCTGACTCGTTCTAATAAAAATTCAATAAAGCTACACAGCTACTTCAGAAAATGACATAGATATCAACAAGTGCATAACATGCTTTATTACAATTCAAACACAAGTTGAATAGATATATTATCTTTTACAGTATATCGATACATTTGTCAATTTAATCCCGAGTTTTTGCAACTTGAAAAGTGTGTAAGGAGAATGTGGATTTCTATAAATGAGTTTTCTACTTTATAAACAAGGTTCATTTGATTTTACAGTTGAAGGAATTAAAGTTATGATGTCTCCTGTAAGCTTAAATGTTTGATCAGGTAAAAGATTATGCTCTGGTGCATGTAGTATTTTCCCAAAACATTCAAGACAGTTTTCACATTCAACCTTATGGTAATTCACAAACTTTGTTTCAAAAATCTTACTTTTATGTCAAGAATAGAAATAAATTATCTTATCTATAATCATACTTTCAAGTTTACTTTGACTGACCCATTTTAGTATTCTGGCATACTCTTGAGTTTATGTAAAGTTTTATGCACATAAATGTATAGCTTTAACTATAGACAATTGTTCAAAGAAATGACTAAGATTCCTTTTGCCTTAGTTACCCATATTTCTGGATCATTCATACGAGACATCACAAGTGCTTGCTTTCTAGTGGAAACATTCTAGTAGACAATGATTTTAAAAACTGGCACTTCAGATGATACCTTGAGGCTACAAACCTCCCTTATTTGTCAAAAAGAATAACATTATTATTTCATATATACAATGCTATGTTTTATCAATCTGAAACATATTTTCTTCTTTTTCATTGAGACTTCTCAACATCCAGTAAAGACACTAAGTAAATACCTTCACTTTGATTGTGTTTTGAGAATTATATAAATATTACTTTACATTGTGTCTGTCTCTTTCTTTGCTAAACTCAATGAAAGTTCGGAATTTATATTCAACTCAGTGATACACTTCCTGGTTGAATCTCCCATTATTTTATAGACCTTACACCATTAATCCTAAAGGAAATCAGTGTATCTGAGAATGCTACAGAGTAAGTAGGAAGGAGAACTTTTGGTGCCATGAACACGATTTGTTTCTTGTAGAGTTTCTGTTTTTCTCTTGACGAGTTAATTTCCCTGTGCTCTTCTGAACTCTTGAATTATTAATTTTAAAAAGGTTTCACTCTTAAGGAAATAGCATTTTTCCATGGATCAAAGGAATCATAACCAGGAAAAGAAAGATTGGTTAATGATGGGATATAGCTGTCAGGAAGTGTAGTTGGTTCTTGGAGGAGCCCTCTCCTGAATGTCACTTTTTGCAATGCTGCAAAGGTCTGTGGCTTCATCTTCACTGTGGGTGCAAACTCAGGAAGGAGAACCACCAGAATCTAGCACACCTAGCAATGCCAATCAAGTTCTCCCCTCTTAGGACTGTGTATTCTGGAGAGTTCAAGACGAAATTCGGTGGGCTCCACAGGATTCTCAGGCCTTTGTGAATCAGAATAGCCTAATCCCAACTCTGGTCGAAATAGTCCAGGAGAGAGAGAGAGATCGGAGGTCCCACTGGAAATTACCTCTATTTTAACTCCAGCAGGTGATTCAGGGGGCACTCATATGCTTTTCTTGGATGTGAGGTATACTGCTAGAGTATCTGTATTGACAAGTTCATTGAAGGGCTAACTGGCAAGGACACACCAGTCAGGTGTAAAAAACATTATTACACTAATGGAGGCAAATTCTGATGCAATGAGGTTCAAGGTCATACTATTATATAAGTTGCAGGAGAAGTAGCCCACAGAGGCTGTAACTTAGAGTGCCTCCTGAACATCGTATAACATCAAGCTCAAGCTTCACTTCAGGAAATTCTCAGCCATTACATTCCAATACTGCAACACAGCCCCACTGAGTACTAATGATAGGCAGAGCTTTCCTGGCCCTCCAATGATGATTATGCCACAGCCAATACCTATACTGCTTCTAGACAGACATTGCTCTGTGGTAGAGGAACAAATCACCTGTTTTTGATGTGAGAAATTGGTTTCCTACCAGTTTCACCTAACTGTACAGCAGGTGCAGGAGGATGAACCCTTAACTGTATCTGCTGCCACCTTGGCTTCAAGAAGCTAATGGAGCCCATGTCAGGTTTGGCTACCAGCTAGGGAAAATACAACAGACCACTTGTGCCAAAAAAAGTTTGGTTCTCAGCCCAGCTCTCTCTAAGAACTAGGTGCCACTTGGTATGTACCAGTAAAGGTAATGGGCAAGAGTTCTTGGTAGACAGGAGCTTTCAGGACACCGGTTCACCCTACTATGTATCTAGGAACTTAGATCAAAGCCACCATTTTAGCCAGTTAACACTGCCTTCATTCTGACAGATGTGATAAGCTAGATATAACTAGAGAGGCATGTTTCTTACTAAGCATAAGTTACATCAACAACAAAACAAAAGTAATCATCTCTGACCTTAGTTCTTGCATTGGGATCCCTGGTATGAACATACTGTAAAAATTGTCTGTCAGTATTGCCTGCACAGCAGGTGAACTGGTATCCAGTGCTGGACAGATTAGGCATATGAACACTGGACCACATATGTATACATCGCAGGGAGAGAGTCACAGTACTTCCAAATGCACAAACGATGTGTTGCGGTTTACTGCTAACAAGACCTTGTGTGTTGTTGCATGTAATGCACTGATCGAGCCAATTCATGAAATAAACTGTTTCTTTTCCAAAAAGCAGGCAGCATTAGCTCAAACACTTATCTGAAAGGTGATATAATCCCGGTATTTTTTCTGCAATTATGGGCAGTTGTGTATTCAATTTCCCACTAGAATGGCCCTTGGTACAGCAAGCAAGGTGAAAGTAGCAAAGACTAGTGCTACCACCAGTAGTTCTTTCTCACCACTTTTGACAGTGATTACATGGTTGCTGACATATCTGAGGTTGCTATTTAATGTTTGTTCAAGCAATCTGGATTCAACAAAGTGAGAGAAACTGAGTTACTTGTCAGTTTAATAAATGATGTATCTGTGAGACCAGATGGCTGATTTGGCTGAACAAATGTTACTCACCATCTCAAAGGTACAGGCAGTACATGTCCTATTAAACAACAGCAAATGTTAAAGGATGGAATCTTACAGCTTTCAGAGAATGCATGATTATCTCCAGTAGTGAATGTCAGAAAGGAGAGTATGCCAAATTGCAGAGTTATCTTAGGTAGGTGAATACAGTGACACACTCTGCTGGACATATGAATTTCTGGATGCAATGGAAAGTTCCCAGTGGTTCAGCACTCTAGACCTGGCAAGTTGAACTTGACTTTTGCATCATGCCATTTGGCCTTTGTAATGCCTGCTGCTTTTGAGAGGCTGGAATGGGAGAGATGCCTAATAATCTATGTCAATGATGTCTTGAAGTTTGGCCACACATTTAAGTTTGTTGCTGTGAAAGCTGGAACTGGTTCTCTCAGTGGATGAGAAAGGCACACTTGAAGTTGAAACAAAAGAAATGTGCACTTATGTACACACAGGTGGAATTTCTTTGTTACATTATGGATAGAGATGGAGTTTCTACTGACCCTGAGAATATTGCAGTGGTTCAAGACTGGCCTCAAACCATCACCAAGTCAAAAGTCCATAGTTTCCTTGAATAATGTGCTGAAAGCCATCTCTGCTAAAGTAGTATGTAGCCATATGGTTGGAGATTTCATTAGTGATTGTATACCACAATTAACATTTCATAAGCTCCAGTAAGATCATGTGAAGGACCTATGTCTAATGTGGTGAAGCATGATCAGTGCACAATTAGGAATGTAATGTGAAGACGTACCTCTGGCACTTTTACAGGTAGCTATGAGTGCAGAAAGGTGTGCTATACCATTCTTATTAATTACTGAGATGTGGTTCACAACTTTTATTGCAAGGCTCTTGTGTAGGAAGTTCTTGAGACTTTGCATAAAGCAAAGACTGGATGCCACTAACATGTTAAATGTACTTGTTCTAATAATTTGTGATTAGAGTTTTACTAATCACATTCAAGTCGAGGCATTAAGTGGTGTAAACATTGTATAGTATTTACTGCCCAGAGAAAAAACTGGCCTAAATGGTAAGCTCTTGCAGAAAATTAGTGGTTCTTCTTTTCAGAGAACAGCCCTGAATGTTGCTTGACCTCTCCTGGAGACTGAATGAGGTACACCATATGTGCTGGTCATTATCTAATACTTCACTAAGTGGTCTGAGTCTTATCTATTGGCTATTACATCAGCACAATCTGCAATGGTACATTGGCTTTGAACAGGATTACCCAATTAGCACACCTGAAGAGATTCATGTGAAGAGAGTAGCTGATTTTAATAGCATATTTGCTATACTCTGTGTTGCATGGAGTATTGGGTGTGGTTAAGCTGTGCACTTTGGCCCACTACCCTAAATTGATGGTTTATCAGAATAGTTAATACAAACTATGATGTCAAAAAGAAACTTACCAATTCAAATATTTCTCTTCCTGAAATTCAATACATGACCATTGTTAAAAGAACAGTATCAAACAACTATTTTCAATTTTAAAACTTTAAGACTCAAAATCTGAAATGGTCTTTTTCTGTTAATTACCACAGGCTCATTATGATGTTTGACACGATCTGGATCACGGTAAATAGAAAATAGGTGACAGCAATGCATAACTCTTTGATTTCTCCATGTTTTTTACTTCATTTGCAACCCTATCCCCAAAATTGCCATTAGATAGATTTCTTTAATTGTACTCCAACTTCATATCAATCTCTTATAAATTCTTTAATAGTTAAATCAGGATATTAAAGTTAAGAACTCAACTAGTCAAGTACTTGCATTTGTCAATGTAACAAACAGCATTCAGTTATCTTCACTGGTTTGCCATTAGCAGCCTTTCTATTTTACTTTATTTTTAAATTAAATTCCTGAACATTCGTTTTTACAAAAAAAAAAACTAATCTAAAAGTTAATCTAAATATGTAAATCCTTTCAAAAGAAGTTTTATTGCACTTGTATATTGAGTAATGTATCAAGGTCAATTTGAGATCTTTTGTAACTTTCTGTGTGCAGCGTTAATCAGTTTGTGAAAAGAAAATTTACCCATACCCCAATAATCTTTTGTGCAAAAATTCTTTATTATGCTATTAACACTGTAAAACTTTTTCCATTGCAGCAAATGCTTGCATGAGATAACCATTTCATCTTATACAAATATTTCTTATGCACCATTTGCTTGTTTAAAATGACAAAAGTTAATCTTGATGTTTATAATCTACCCATTGCACACGCATGTAATTGCATCTTTTTGCTTGTACGTCACTTGGTGATAATGAAGTAAGTGTAAGAATACTTTAGTAGAATAGCTAATTTACATAGTTTCAACAAATGTAGAATTAGAGGACCACTTCTAGTCCACAAAGCTATGAATCACAGCAGACTTTGCTAGAAGCTGCCCACATAAAGAATCATGCCCCACTTTTTAACAATGCTTAAACTTTAAGAGACAAAGAGATCCTCTAAATTTTCTACCACAGGAAATTCTGGAACCTGTTGTAGAGAAATGTGGAGACTCTGAAATGAAAAGCAGAAGCAAGTGTTAGTGATGAAGCTCGAACCAGTGGCTCTATCATTAAAAGGCCAAATGAGAAATGTTCATCAGAGTCAATAATGTATGACCAAGAGTGAATATTTTGTGAGAAGGTAAAATGCTATGAGGGAACATCAACATGTGAAAGATTAATTAAGCCCACACAGCTAAGAGTTGACTAAAAGCTTTGCAAATGTGCAGTCAGAAATGGTGATGAAATTATCTTTGCAGTTACTAGTAGATACGTAGTGGTTACAGAGGCGCATTACCATTGCATGATGTGAGAAGAACTACACACAAGTTAAAACAAAAACTGAAGAAAATGCAGAAGCAGAGAACTTCCAATCTGGTAATTGCTACAAAAAGATAGAAAATGAAGCCTATGATATCTTGTTTCAGTACATTAGAATTCCTAACCAAAACATTGTCCACGTGACTATCCAGACAGACATGCTTGAAACACTCATGAAATCTAGAAGGCTCCAGAGACTGAATGAATCAATCAAGAAGCACGTGTGTATAAGACTAGAATCTCTACTTGGAAACAGCCTTCATATCTTCCCAGACATCTGTACTTGATGGTGTTACATTGCAGGATGTTGTCAAAGAAAACCAGACCTTGAAAAGAGAACTTGCAATTTGGACAACCAAGTCAACATACATCAACAAAATTATTGATCAGACTTAAGATTAATGGTAAGAAAAAAAAACTGAAGAAAACACCATGGCCTTATCTTCCCTCTGATGTTGAATGATTTTGGTTTTAATTAGTTTTAAATTTATGACTTACAAAACATTATTGCAGAAGGTACTTTAATGAAGGGTCTTTAAAGCCACTTTGTATAGTATCACATAACAGGTATAATCTGATATTTCAATACAATCAATTCAAAATAATTTAGATAATTTTCGTTTCTCACTGGGATTTAAGTACATAGCCAGGATTATTAGAATATCAATTGCATTGATGAATCGAAGTAGGCTGTTTAAAGTACCAAAATAGGTAATTGAAAAAAAAAAAGCTAAAGATCCATACATACATCTCATAATCAACAAAAACACCCCTAGAGAGTCTGATAATCACTAACTAACTATTTAAAATCCAGATGAACAAAACACCTTAAGCTATCCTAAAAAGCTATTAATTGGAATACAACTGCAACAATAATTAGTTCTATACGCCAATTATTAGGAACCAACAAGGTTGTAACAACTTTGCTAGGCCTTGTACTTGATAATACAGCTTAGCAACACATGAGTAAGGTTTACTGTCATCAAAAGAAAGAAGTATACACAAACCCTGATCACATACCAAAACAAGTGGAACCAAACATCACAGAAACCACAGCCACATCTTAAAACGAAGTGACCAGCTCTTAACACAATTGCCAAAATTATAGCTACTGTGAATTTGAACTTAATGACAACTAAGAATATTGAATACCAGCAAGAATCAATCTCCAAACCCTAGTAACATCGGAAGCCCAAATCATAAATACACTGTTCAAAATAATAAGGGATAATCAGTTTTCTACATTATAGCTAATGATAAGGCACAACTACTGTTTCTAAATAATGCCATTAGTACCTCAAGTTCATTGTTATGAAAAACAACTTTTTTGATGGATAACTATGTGATTTCAAATACACATTTCAGGTGTATAAAAAAAAAAGTGAATAAAAGTTGGTTCTCCATTACCAGTTTGAACAAAAACAGTGTTTGTGTAAAGAGATCCCAATTAACAATGAAACAGGCAAGAACCCAACAGACATTTAGATGTTTCCATGATGATGAAAGCAACAGGTTGGCGAGAAGTTAATCAAACACAATAAGACATAACAGAATTGCTTCAAGTCTCAAAAATGTAGCTGGTAGGTTGTGGACTCACTTTCAGACCACCAATAAATCTAACTGAAGACCTATACAGGGCAAGCTATTGTCAACAACTGTTACATGACAATATAGGATTCAAGCAACCAGTGGCCTCAATTCAACAACTAAGTCAACAGTTCAAAGCAACAAATGAATGACAAATCAACAAACAAATGGTCAGAAACAGTTTCATCAGGGTTAGCCTTTATGTAGTACACCTAACTCATCATCACAAAATAACCCACCTTCAATGGTGTAAAGAACATTAACAACAGTCAAATGATGTAGGTGAATGTCTTGCCAGAAATGAAATGTGTACACATTTGGAGTAATCAGGACCAGATACAATCACAATTCCAAAGAGGAAAGAGATGCATATAAGGTGTGTCATACTGATCTGGCCACACTGACTTTTCTGTGCTAGGATGTGGCACTGTGAATGCCATTTGATATACGGATATAGTCTTTCACCAATTAGTGCACTTGATAAGAACTTTCTTCTGATAGATGATAATGTTGCATATATGCTTCTTTGTTAATTTCCAGCATAAATTCTTTCCGAGGAACTTCAGCAATACAAGTTCCTTCTTGATTAAAACTAGTTTATTCTTTTTCGATACAACTTTGTAATACACAGAATTTCCACAGTCACTTTAAACTTAACAAGCTTTATAACACATGCTTGATGACACCTGGTTAGTTCAACCTCTCTTTTAACACTTAACAGAATTTGACCTTTCTTATTCCCAAACGTCATTTTATCAAAGTTAATTACACACTTCCTCGGTAGTAAGTAGTCCAATCCTAGTATGCATGGGTCTTCAATGTCAGCCAAGTATACTTCGTGTCTGTCCTTTATGCCCATGAGCTCAATAGTTACCCACACTGGTCCGCACAACCTTGTATAATGTCCTGTCACACCACAGAGCTTCTGTATGGCTTCTGGTACTACTTTGTGATCCAGCACCTTGATACTCACAAGGGTTTGCTGGGATGCAGAATCTATGATAAAGGTGCAATTTTGGCCATCCAGCTTTCCTGTCACGTAGACACTGTGTGTGTGCTTTCCATTTTACACTTAGCTGTCGGGACTTTCACAATGGTGGTTGGTGGGCATCCCTCAACATCAACCACTACTGATTTCCCCAAGGCTGACTTATTGGTAGTATTTTTCTTACACTGGCTCTTCATATGTCCTATCTTTCCACTGTTCCAACAACCTTTCTGGGTAGCAGCCTTTCCTGCCATGGTATCTTTCCTGTGTTGAAGTTGCTGGCATGTAGCTCTCTTGTGCCCAGGTTTGTTACAGTGCCAGCAAAGTTCCTCAAACTTCTCTTAAAGCTGCCCTTTTCTGGTCTTGGATCCTGATAACTGTAGCAATCTTGGTACCTCTGTGATGGACTTAATGTAGGATTCGAATTCAAGAGCTTTTGCCATTGCATCCTGCATAGTAGAGGGGTGTGCTTGCTTCACTTGTATCTTTAGTTGTGGACTGTTCAAGGTGTCTACAAACTGATCATTCAGCAACAGCTTGAGGACATTGGGTGGTGCAGT
>NW_013667696.1:186926-198801 GCF_000517525.1 Limulus polyphemus
CTATCTATATCTCTTCAATTATCTGCCAGGCTATATGTAAAAAATGGGCCTCCCAAACTGCACTAATAAATTCGTGATCATCACGTGTTACCAGCGTGTCACGTGACTTCCGCTGTTGTAACAATAACATGCTCTACCACCCCAATTGTTCAGCAATTTCCTGGAAGAAGGTATCAGGTAAACAGACTAATCAGCATGCTCATCAGATTTGTGTCTAATTAAATATTCTCTACAAAAATGCTTGGCAGCAAGTGATTCACCTTCAAGCTTTATTTATGGACAGGAAACAAGTCTAATTAAGGAGTGAAACATATTACCCCAGCATCAAATGCATTCACTCATTTTAAGCTTGCCACATCAATGTGCAACTTGCATTAGTGTATGAGGTGGTGATATGACTAGCTTAACAAATATTTTCTTAACATTTCTTGGGCTATAAAGCTACAGTACAAATAAGCATTTCTAGAAATGAATTCCAGTAGTAAACAGTTGCATATCAAATCATATGATTTGTCACCTGACACTTGTTTTGCATCAAAAATAAAACTCTTGGATGCCATTAAATATATTTATCAATAATAGTTGTATCTTGTAATGGCTAGCATATACAAAAATATGAAAATTTATTAAATATTTAGAGCAATTTACGAATGCTTCAAAAGCATGTGCCTTACATAACACATCATTATTTAGTTTTATTTTAGAATTGTATCTATTTTCATTGTTTGGTAAATAACTGTTTTCCACAAGGCTAAAAATGTAACTAGCTCACATTGAAATGTTATATGTTGTGTTAATTTGTTATGGTATTATTAAACTGGTTATTTAAAACTAAGTTGGTCAATTAATCAACAAATATACTTCAGCCAATGAAATCTAGAAATCATCATACTTTGATATTTTTTATAACATAATCATCCACCTGTCATGTCTTTCAACACAAAACAACTAGTTAACTGTGTTATGTTAAACATAGGGAGAAAATACCAGATTCTCCTTTATGCAACATATGTTCTTTTCATTACACTTATTACATGTAAATATATCTCATTCCTTCATGACTTTATAATACATCTAAAGGCTGTTTACACTACATATTACTTCATAACAATACTTTTAACTTTTTCAAATAATTTACATTATAAATCAACTTTAATTAATAGTTAAGTTAAAGGTTAAAAAATATTCTATGAATCTCACCTTGTCAATGGTCTAGAAAGAACACAATTTTATATGTGCGCATGTGTGTGAAGTGAATTTTTAAAACTTAATAGGCCAACAGGTTATAGTACCACAAGCCAAATAACACAACTAGGAAGGAGTCCTGGAAACTTATTTTTTCCTAGTAGATGTACTTGTGGCTCATTTTGAGCACATAATCTTATCAGCCAGAGTTAATAGTGTTTGTATGATTATGCTTACTGTACCAATTAAAAAATGATTTCCAAATTTTTCTGAAACACATACAACTTAAACGTATTATCATTATTACCCCTGCCCAATGGCAGGCGTATTGTTGTCCTTGAGTATGTATGTGAACAAAATAACTTGAAATTTCTTAATGTGATTTTAAACAAATTTGGTACAATGGCTGAGAGCCAACTGTTTAACTTTTGGTGAATGTAGCTCAAAGGTAAAGGTCAACCAGTTTTGTTATAATGAGACAAAATGATGATCTGGTTTACATTTATGAGGGGTTGTTTGGTGTATATTTTTGGTTAGTTAATGCAAAGTCAAAACATTGCAGGGCAGGTTTGCAATTTCTCTGAGTGCCTTTAATTTTCTACTATAAGTAAATATACATATTTTCTATCTCAGTTGTATGTAATTATGTACCCATAAATCCATTAGAACCTCTTGTGTTTTTATTTAAAACAGCACCAAACTTGATACACAGAAAACATATCTCTTTGGCTTGTTAAAAACATCAGCAAATATTTGTTTGTAAAAAATAGATATGAAAACAAATTATAAAGTTCTATTTCCTCTTGAAGACAGATATAACTTCTGCTTTATAATATTACAATTTTTTTTTAATGAAGAATTGTAGAGGCAAGTGATTTAAATTGTTGAACATTATGACTGATGATACACACACACAGATGTATATGTCACATACAATAATCATGCTGGTCTTCTTCAGCACTCCTAAAATTTAATATACTTAAGTACACTGCAGTTAACCAGCAACTGAATGATTTTAAACTACAGACTAGAGTTAATGTATCAAATAAACAGTGAATTTCAAAAGAAGGCTTAAAGTCTGCTCTATATTAAATGTCTTTAATCAAAAAATACTGTTAAGTTCATGTACTTCAATACTAATATAGAAATAATCATATCACAGATTGTGAAACACATTGTGCTAACTAATATCACTCCCAAATATTTGTTCATAAATCTGGCCATACTTGTTATCAGGGTGGCTTTTTTTTTAGGCAAAATTCCAGTGTGTCCAGACCTGACACATGCACACTATGTTATATTTTCCACACACCTATACTTAATTAACCCCAATTTAACTTATAATCTAGTTATAAAATGTAATAATAACCTTCAAAACATACTTGTTTCAGAATCCAGTACTACAGTAAAAGATCTTCAAACAAGGGCATTCCAAAAATCAACACTAAAATGTATTATTTATGTATTAAAGAATGCTTAATTTATCTAACCATCATATATAATGAATTATCAAATTATCACCAGATAAAACAGAGAAAATGACCAAGGCAATGGTAAAATCACTGGTATAGATAGCTAAACAGCACAGTGAGTATACACATGCAGATTCTGATGTAAAAAAATGGGGCTTCAAAAATGAATTGCTTATAAATCAAACTTACCTGGGCATTGCAATTTTCATAATTGATAAAATAAAAGGACACATTTAATGACTTTACGATATGAAAAACAGCAAAATTTAAGGGAAATAATAAAAACACTAAATACCTGATAATGGCATAAATAAACACATCTACCAGTACGAAGTCAAATTTGGTAATTATATTGACACATGTATAATTTAATGCATTAATCAATCTATAACTTATTATCTTGGCACAGAAATTAGGAGTATTTTCTTCACTAGTGTTCCAAACTAAAATTATACAATAAATGTCATAAAAGGTCCATCTCTCTATACGGAACTCTTACCATAAAATGTTGTATTACACCCAAAAGAGCAGTACATTAGTTCATTACAAATACAAATCTTTGATTCTAAAACCATAATCATTATTGTTTAGCCACTTGTTGCAATACTAAAATAAACCTCATGAGGCCACATAAACTACCAACATGACGACATTTTCATGAAAGCATCTGAATTATACCAAACATCAACCCAGCTGAACTTTCATGGAATCAATTTTCTCTGCTAAAGTTCTGTTCATTATTCCACATTGACTCTGTATCAGACTTAATGCTGTTCTGTCTTTTTGCTCAAAAGCTACCTTTGCTGCCTCTTCAAGAAGGCCAACTTTCAAACAGTACTTCACCTTATTTTCATTGTGCACTTTTGCTACATACTTCTGAGCTTCGTACTTATTTCCATTTTTCAAACATACATCAACAAAAGGTTCATAACCAATGGGAGACTTCTTATATTTGGAAAATTTGTCCAGTTCAAGCCAGTCTCCATTTTCGGCCAATACCATAATTTTCAGCCACCAAAACCTTTTGTCTGGAACTTTAAATTCCTTCCGAAGTTCATCAGCTAACTTAGCCATCTTGTCAACTAATAACTGTTGAATAGTTTGATGAAGAGACAGATCTAAATAGTTCTGTTCACTATACTTTTCTTCCAGTTTTGTCTGATACTTCATGAGATTAATCTGATCTTCAGTTTGAGTAGCATTAAACTCATTCTTTGCTTTTGTGTATCCTTCATATGCTAACTGTAAGCAATTAGTACGGCGTTCCATACGAGCAGTTTGATAACTTTCCATTACTCGACAATTTGCTTCATTAGCATAATCATCTTCTTGATAATACAGATTCCTTAGATGTTCTAAATTCTGCTCTTTGCAAAACTTTAAGAATAAGGAATAAGCATCTGGAAAGTTTCGAACAGTCATATGGAATTCTCCTACAGGTAATGTGTCACGAAGATGAAAGATTACAGAATACACCAAATCTGAATCTCCACTCTCTATTGCTTTACTCATGGCTTGAGCATTTTGCTTTAGTTTCATTAATAATGGAACTTGTTCTGAAGCTCGAGGCTCAAAATCCAAAAGCTTAATTGCTAGTTGTGTGTGTCCATATTCTATAGCCTCAGTGGCAATTTCTGAGTATGAGATCCCTGGGTTAAACCCCAGTTTGTTGGCAATTTGCTTAGCAACCTTTTCATTATCCAATTGGGATTGTCTAACTTTGCAACATGCCCAATGTTTCAATATGCGACTAGCCCCTTGCATATCTGGAACTTTTAGGTACTGACATATTCGAATAGCTAAACAGTATAGATGGCGAAGTACTAAACGATCAAGCAGCATAGGAATAGTTAAATATTGTAACTGTGTCCAACTGAGTGGCAATCCAACTGTATGGTCACGGATGGCATTCAATACCCTCAAATTCTGACAGACTTTGACAAATTGTCCTGAATCCATTTCTGGAACAAAGCATTTTCCAAAAGATGCAGCTCTTAAGAGCATTTTTTGAGTGGCAGGTAAATCTATGTGGGCTGCAGCTTGAATACATTGCTGCACTGCAGTTTCCAATTGGTCTTTCTCAAGTATCATACGAATATATTCATCTGCTTTGTGACTTTTTTGCTGGAATTCTTTGGAGGCTTCCAAAAGCAGAGCTCCTGGTGCTAAAGATCCAATACGGAATATTTCTGAAACAGTATCTGGTACTTTCTGCAAGAATTCATGAGTCATATTTCCAATTATTCTAACACCATCTACCTCAGAAACAAGAAAAACTGGTGTATCCATAACATAGTTAACCCAATCTTTTTCTATACCAACTAATAGCAGGATATTTTCCCAGTAGCCTACCACAGCACATGTCGAACACCAAATAAGTTGCTGTGGACGAGTTTTGCATTTAGTATCAAATTCACAATATTTTATCTCAAAGTCACTGGATCCCAGCCAAAGTGCACCAGTGTCAGTAAAAAGGGCAATATGTTGTCCATCCCATGATACTGCAATGTCTATAATGGCACTCAAGCTTGAATCAAATACTGGTTTCATTTGAGTACACAGTCTCTCACTTTGTTCCAATTGATACAGTCGATTTTCACAAGCTACATAAATTCTATTTTCACGATCTCCTGTCACGACTACCCAGCTGCTAGGTGGTGCTTCAAGTCCAGGTATTTCTGCTAATCTTCTAACCCTTCGATCTCTAATATCGTTTGTTATAAAAATTCTAAAGGATCCAGTTAGTACAGCAATTCCTGTCCCATGTTTTCCATTGAAAGTTTTACATTCAAGGACCTTTGTATCTTTTGCTTCTTGACTCATGCTGAAAGCAGACTTATAGTTGCCAAATAAATCATATATGAGGACAACACCGTCATCTTGAACACATATAAGCTCCTCTGTCATTGACCATGCTATATGAATCAGACGGCCACTTTTCCATTTTACTGACGATATCGACCGTCCAGATGCAGAAAAAATGTATATTACTGGTTTTCCACTGGACTGAACTCGCTGTATTTGTTTCTCATCACGAACCGCCGCTACTGGTCCCCCAAATTGAGCTGCTGCAACAATGAAGTCGGATATATTGAGTTGGTCTCCCCATTCCATCGAATAGAGCTCCGTCTTTCTATAAAATTCTTTTCTTCCCAGTGGACTCCAATCTGCTGTGAATAATGCCATTTTCTTTCCCAGAGTGCTTACTAAACATCAAATACTGAGTAAATGTCTTCAAAACATTCTAAAATATAAAACGTAGACCTATCATCCGAACTTCAGCCCCACCCCCTTCTCAAGAAAACAACAACGCAACATAGACTACTAGTTGCGACACCTCGATGGCTTTATCGCGAATATTTGTATTTTTGTCACAGGGGCTGTTGTTTTTAATTTCTAAATATTGAAGTTACACTTTTATCAAAATATTAATTGTATCATAATGTTTTTATATTATATGATACATAAAAAAACATTATAATTCTTACTTAAATCGAATAATTCAGTCATAACACTATCATCACATTTAGATAAAATGTACCAAACATTCATCACCCGTGGCGACCCCAATGGCACAACGGTAAATTTGTTTGTTTTTAAGTCCAAAACTGTGCAATGGGCTATCTATGCTGTTCCCACCACGAGTATCAAAACCTGGTTTTTAGTGATGTGAGTCCTCAGAGCAATAAGTCTCTCGGCTTACAACACTAAAAACTAGGTTTCAATATCCGTGGTGGGCAGCACCCCAGATAGCCCATTGTGTAGCTTTTTGCTTATCAATAAACAAACAAACAAATGACTCGGATTCTTGTCTGCTTTTTTAAGGTGTCATTTAGACGGCCTTTTTTACATCAATATATATACATAAAAAATGGCATTCGTGTTTATGTACTACGTGATGTTTTCTTTGGCACTTAGGTAAATCAAAAATTTTCAATACAGAAGATTTAACTATGAAATGAGTTATTTTCTTACTGATAAGAATTTAACTCATTTTATCATTCACAATATACTTATTTAATTGTACCCCGGTGAGACATCGGTAAGTTTCCGATGTTTGATTATCCACAGTGTATAGAGTAGATTGGTTGTTTGTTTGTAGTTAAGCACAAAGCTACACAATGGGCTATCTTGTAGCTTTGCGCAAAATTCCAAACAAACTGAGATTAGTAAATTATATTTAAAGAAAAAAACCCGGCTTATAATGATCTTCCTTTTGATCGTGTAGTCCCGATTTTGATGTATTGGGCATTATCACTAAATGATATAAAAATAGAAACGACAACAGTTCTCAGAAAAACGCTATTTACCGTGATTTTTCGATTCATGGTGTTACGACAGCGAAGGTCACGTGACGCTTGTATCACGCCACTTCCTTCTCGAACCTTCATGAAATGTCGGGAGACTACTAGATTGGGGTAGTCTTGTGTATATAAGACCGGCCAAGAAACAGTGTAGGTAACGAGTAATTGAACTGCAGACAGAGAGAGAATATTGTTGGGCACGTGAGACGTTCGTTGTGAATTATAGCGTTTGTTGTAGCGCGGCTGTGAAAATTAAGTGTATCGCGAAGTTGTATTCAGAATGAATAAACCAGTTTTATTTAAGAAAGGACTTGTATCGTTAAAGTTTCTTCGGTAAGAATTTTTACGGAAAATTAACTAACGAACGGAGACGTAACAATAGGAATATAAAGGCTTCATGTTATTTGTTGAGCTTTGCACAAAACCACTCGGGGGCTTTAGTTTTGTGATATGTGGACATATATGTTTTCCACCATCGTTAATAACTTAGCAATGTTTAAAGCCTTTTGCTCACTTAAATTTCTTGCGGGTTTGGCATAAACGAATAGTCAAAAAACAGTTGAAATTATTTTGTTCTGGTTGTCTTTGTGTCTTTATTCTCTATAGCAAATGATATCTACACTACTGGAATGGATATTGCAATAACGTCACATATTCTTGAAATGGTCAGCAATTACAACGTTTCGTTGGTCGACTGGATAATAACTGTATGCTACATCTGACGATTGCCGTGAGAGACCAGTCGCCTAGTAATGCAATCACAGAGAAAGCATACAAGGTTTATTACTTGGAGGGACCTCTAAAATTTCAAAGTTCTATGCACTTATTTAAGTGTTTAACTCGACAGAGATCTATCTTGGAAAAAAAGAAAGTTGTTTGACTAAATCACTGATCTAGTAAAGGTGATTAACAACTTGTCCACATAAATGTGTACACTGTTTTATGTGTTATAATAAAGATTGTTTTGCTCTTAACATCATGTGTGTCCAGTCTAGCTATTTCTCACTGCTTTAGAACTCCGTTGAGTTTTCAAATTCAGATCACCTGGAGAACTTGAGATTGTTATTCCAGCAGATAAGTAAAGCAGGCTTTAAACTGAAACCTGGAGACATTTCCACTATAGCAAACGGAGACCATAAAGTAGAAGATTACACTGGTGAATGGATGGCAAGATTAACACTTCAGGAGTGCCTGAAAGACAACAACCTAGTATGGGCATTTTTTTCTGTGCAGCAAGGTGAAGCCTAATTCATATTAATAAAGGAATATAGCATTTTTGCATGTAATATGTAACATATGTATGATCAGTTTCAAGTACATGAAGATGTGCTGTAATCTCACTATAAACTATTTTGATGTGGGTCTTAAACTGTTCTTCGTCTAATGTTCCACAGGGCTCTATGACAAGAAATTCTCCAAACTTTCCATGTTACAAAGACAAGGGCACTAAGGTATTATCTACACTTGTGTTAACATTTTAGGGTGCTTCTTCTGGTTGCACTAGAGTCGAGATGTTTGGTGATGATGTGAATACTCTATGGTGTGTGCCACCCAGAGGAAGAACTAGTCGAGATAGGGTAAGCTACATTCGATAATTGTTGGGTCCCCTGTTCAGAGGATATCTCTGGTCCACTCCCAGAGACTATGAGAGCTCATCAATACATTTGGACCAAGGCTTATTCACTAGGTGAAACATTAGCATAGTCTGTAGCTGATGTGTTGACAGAGAATTCTTTAACACAGCTTGAAGCTCTGAAAGAAATGTACATGGATCAAGACCTAATTGAAATTGTAAAGTGTTAGGTGTGGTGAAGATGCACACTTCACCTCATCGCCACTAGTACGATGGCTTAGCAGAATGGTTAATAAAGACTACTATGTAGATGCAAGCAAAACATGCTCATGTTTGGGCAAGAAATACTCCTTTTTATTGATGTGATGTATGGTCCTCCCACACTATTCACAGGAATATATAGAGTGGCCGAGGTCAACGATGGTCAATGAACATGAGTTTGTCCAACAACAAGAAGTGTTATGATCAGACTGTAAAAGAACAGATGTTCATGTATGAAAAATGGATATGGTTGAGGTATGTATCAGTAGCATAGAAGCATCTAGGATCCATTGGGATTAGTCTGTATCTGATACTCTAACAAGATAGTTCATTAGCATATGAGTTACAGCAGATGTAATGGATGTGAAAGTTCGTGGAAAACGTGAGTACGAGGTCAACTTTGGAAACTAACCTGGTAATTATTATTGGAAAATGCAGTGTATCCATTTTTTCATTGATGTCGATAAGAGAATATTTCGATATCGATGTTGAAAGATGTATTCAACAGGCTTGAGTGGGTGAAATTATCTTCTATATATATATCACAAACATCTGTTTGTCCATTATCTAACTACTCCTAGGTCACTGGTCCTAACTTAACTAAAATTTGTAGATAAAGGGCATATTCATGGGGGTTCGCAACCCTCTCAACTACCATTATTGCTGTTATTGAGCATTTATCATCTTTGACGTAAGTTAATGTTAACTAAATTCTTAGATGGCGCCACGTCTCTACAACAAAAACAAGTTATTAAATCTATATATAAGATGATAAAAACCCTATAACCCAAATGCTCTCGAAAGGTGGACCTTTCTTCTTCAGGGGCAAACTGAGTGTTGGTATAATAAGCCTAAAGTAAAAACGTAGTGTGGGATCACCTAGTATACAGCCAAGTGCATAAAAATTATTATCAAAGTAAAAATATCGATTCGATTATAAACTTAAATCGTTTCTGAATTAAGCTGTTTTCTGTTATATCACCAATGCTTTTTGTTGGAACGTAGTGTTACCAAAACGTACTGGCTTTTCTATACATTAGAAACTGTTAATCTAACTGATTTTTCACAATAATTATTCTATGAATACGCCACGAATTCATTTCATGAGTTCACAAAGGAATTTACAGACGTTTTACTGCGTCAACTGCACTTTTCTGCCTCTTTGTTGGTTAAACTTGATTTCGCAAAATTTATTCATTTCAGTTATCTGTGAAATGTGAAGTTAGGGTATACTATGGGGTGAGGGTGATAGTACTTGCCCCGTCATTTTTGACGGGCTATACGGTAATTTGTAATATTGAATTTGAATCATTAAACATTTGTTCTTTGTATAAACTTATCTTATCTTTTTCCTTGTGATTCAACTGTCGCAAATCATTGGGAAATATACACCCATGTCCGAAATCTGAAAACCTCCGGGAATTAGCAGGTCTAACTTTTCTGCTTTGTCGGTCATCCACAAGGTACCTCAATACTTTTCCTTAGAAGAGGGTAAATTTGTTTCTGTGGCACTGTAACTATGTTGTGGATTTTGTAATGCTGGAGGCTATATCCTTTCTGTGTTTGCTAGTGGAATGGTCAAATACATGAGTGATACATGAATTTTGGGAGAGATGACGCTATTCGTTTTTGTATATAGTCGTCGTACCATCTCACTCTTTTTCAAGTTTACTGAGGGTACACCATATTCAAAGAATAGCAATGTCTTTGTTCACTCATCATTTTGTTTTAGAACATAAACAAAGATATGTTCTACATTTCAATTTCATTATTCAAACCAAGCCAGAGTCAACAGTTATATTTAATTCCACATAACATTTTCTGCTGTTCCTTTTGTTATCTGATATCTATAATTATAATCAAACCCCCAAAGAAAGATTTGTTGTGACATGGAGTGGGTCGTATAAGGAAAAGTGTGGTATTTTTGGACTTAGAATATGCAAAACTGCGAGCTAAATCCGCAAAACTGAAAGTTAGAGGATTTGATTGGTGAAAGAAAAAATGCCTGAGTTTTTATGGGAGAAATGAATGAGGAAATACGAATTATTTATAAATTAATTTTTACACTTCACTGTCAGATAAATAGAACGATATGAAACTACGAATAAATGAATTTACGAGCAATTTAAACAAAAGGAAGCATGATACATTTTTTGATAAATTAAAACTGAAGAAAATTCACACCATGTTGGCAATCAGAGCAAACAGACAAAAACAGGACAAAGACAAATGCATGAGCAAAACTTGTTATCTTGGAATCTGTTTCATTATGTTTTAAACTCTTCTTTTTTTATTTCTTGTTTTTTTTATTAAGTTTTTCTCTGTTAAGAACAAAAATGATTTCTAAGTTAAGAAAGCTGTAGAATAGTTTTTTGTTTTTTTAACAATATGAATGGTGACAATTGCCAGACATTAGATACTTCTACCTATCAGTGAACTTTATATAATGGTCAGCTATTAGTTCTATACCAATTTTTAGTTATGGATATCATCACAAATATGATCAAATACTGTTTATAAAGGATAAAAACATTTTGAAGAAAAATGATGACATCTTGTCATATAAAAAACGTCATTAACAAACAAACATGACAGGGTGATAGCACTTGATGCCATAAACAAGGTTTTATAGGAAAGCCCATCTTGGTAAACATAGCTGTACCCTATATTTGAAGATAATATGGTCATACTTCAACATATACATTGTTAGAAACATTCTTATTACATTGACTATACCCTACTTCAGTGGAAAACTATTGATCTTTTTCAATAATTGTTTCGATATAGAATCTATTGACGTCTTTCAAAGAGCTGTTTGATAGATCTCAAGATCCTGAGGCATATTGGTATACAGAAACGTCTTAGAGATATACTGTTACGACAGCGGATGTCACATGACCCTGGTAACAAGTGATAACATTTTAGAACAAAGGTCACCAAACTACGGCCCACGGGCCGGATCCGGCCCGCGAGGTCAGTTCATCTGGCCCACCGCTGCACTGTGCCACAAATGAGCTAAAATATAATTATTTATATGGAAATATCATAGTGTTGCGTCATCGAGATCACGTGACAATTCT
>NW_013667696.1:199770-201893 GCF_000517525.1 Limulus polyphemus
AATATGATCTTAATTATTTTTTATAAATCTCTTCTAATTAACTTACATAATACATTTTAAATACATTGGCAAATTATAAAAATTGCTTAATCAAATAACTTATCTGGAAAAACTTTTAAACCAATTGTGTAATAACGTAATTTAATGTCATGAGCTATTTACATTTAGTTTGTCATGTTTATATACATGTCAAAAACATTTTGAAAAATTATTATCTTTCTAAAACATTTTTGGTAGACTATTCAATGTGGAAATAAACAATTGTTTTTTCATTTTCAGATCCTGTTTTTTTCACCCCTCGTTATGGCTACTAAGAAAAGAAAAGTAGATGCTGAGTGTCACCTTTTCAATGAAGAATGGGGAGAAAAGTACTTCTTTGTGGAAACAAACAACCAGAAAGCTAGTTACATGATATGCAACGAAAGTGTTGCCGTTTTGAAAGAGTACAATCTTCGACATCACTATGAAACAAAACATCTGTCAACAAATTCGAAGTTTTCTGGAAAGTTGAGTTCTGAGAAATTTGAGTTCATGAAACGTACTTTGGAATCTCAAAGGAATATCTTCACGAGAATGTTTGCTGAAAATGAATCTTTCACTCGTACAAGTTACAAAATAGTGCATAAGATGGCATAGCGAGGCAAACCGTTTACCGACGGCAACTTCATCAAAGAGTGTATGATGGAAGCAGCAAATGACTTGTGTCCTGAGAAAGCCGATTTGTTTAGAAGTATCAGCCTTTCAGCAAGTTCAGTTGTGCGGAGAACAGAAGAACTTGGAGAGAACGCGAGAAAGCTAGGAACTTCTTGTGGTATTCTCTGGTGCTGGATGAGTCTACTGATCTCTCGAGTACGTCACAACTTCTTGTGTTCATTCGTGGTGTTAATTTGGACTTTCAGTTCACAGAAAAGATGGCATCCGTTTGCAGCATGCACGGAACAACAACTGGAGAAGACATTTTCATTGAAGTGCAGAAAACTTTGCAAGGCTATAACCTTCAGTGGAATCAGCTTCAATGTGTTACAGTTGATGGAGGAAAAAACATGGCTGGAGTGAGGAAGGGTCTGGTGGGGCAGATACGAACTAAGTTGGAAGATCTTCAACTCCCGGGCGCCCTGTTTATACACTGCATTATACATCAGCAAGCACTCTGTGGGAAATACTTAAGATAGTTCTTGCGTACTGAAACCAGTCGTTTCTGCAGCGAACTTCATTCGGGGTCATGCACTTAATCACCACTAGTTCCAGGCTTTTCTTGAAGAAATTGATTCTGAATTCTGTGACTTGCCTTATCACGCAGCAGTGAGGTGGCTCAGCTTGTGGTAAAGTCCTATTTCGTTTTTATAAGCTCCCAAGAGAAATAGATATTTTTCTCACCGAAAAGGATAGAGCTGATCCACTTCTGTCAGATCCTACCTGGCTGTCAAAGTTGTCATTTTTGGTTGACATCACATCCCACATGAATGAATTGAACTTCAGGGAAAGGATAACCTTATCTGTAATCTCTACAGAATCATCAAAGGATTTCGGAGAAAGCTATCGTTGTTTGAAGCACAACTCTCATTTTCAGTGTTTCAAAGAGTTTCGCGCTGGAATCGCAGAAGATGTCAACCTCGAGTTTCCGAAGAAGATTTTTAGTGACTTAAATAAGCATTTTTTGGAGAGATTTTCAGATCTCGACAGAACTGAGAGTGACATTCTTCTGTTCCAGAATCCGTTTGATTGTAACCTTGATGAGGTGCCAGTCGAACTATAGTTGGAGTTCATTGATTTGCAAGCAAATGACTTGTTGAAAGAGAAGCACAGAGAAGGAAAACTTGTTGAATTTTATCGATGCTTACCTGATGATGAGTTTTCAAAATATCAGTGTTTGGAACAACTTATGTCTGTGAGCAAACATTTCAAAAATGAAGTACGTGAAGTCAGTACATCGAACGAGATTGACTGATGAACATTTGAAAGCAATTTTCTTGGTTGGATGCAGCAATTCCAAAGCAAATATTGATGATATCTCAAAAGCTAAACGCCAGTTTCACAAATCTCACAAACCTTTTTTGCTGCTTAGTTTGTGAGATTCGGATATGTGCGCACTGGATGTGATATAACTATTTTATTGCTAACGT
>NW_013667696.1:202856-212366 GCF_000517525.1 Limulus polyphemus
TCCCTAATTTAGCATTGTAAGACTAGAGGGAAGGCAGCTAGTCATCACCACCTACCGACAACTCTTGGGCTACTCTTTTACCAATGAATAGGGGGATTGACCGTCACATTATAACGCCCCCACGGCTGAAAGGGCGAACATGTTTGGCGTGACGGGGATTCGAACCCGCGACCTTCAGATTGTGAGTCGAGCTCATCGCAGGGAAATGAACTCCGGATTTTAGCATTGTAAATCCGAAACTTACTACTGACCCACTGGGGACTTACTTAATAAGAACTGGATGACCAAAGTCTTCTCATCACATCGTATCTTCACACAATAAATATTATTAACCATGACGTGGATGTATTTGTAGAAGTACTCTCGTTCTCTAAACCATCGTCGCATTTCACTAATTACTGTACAGTTAGGCTGACAACTTGTTCTGTATTAAGCCTTACACATTATTTATCAACTACTTTCTTCTGCCGGTCACAAGCGACAGAAGTTGATGGTGTGCGTTTTCTAAATTGTTTGAAGGAATACGAGGTGTCGGAGAAAATTAGATTCACCGAGGCAGTAGACGAATACAAAACTAATATGTATAAAAGCGTAAATAAAATTTATCACTTTTACTTTTACTTTGGACTAGCTATTTCAGTCATTTTAAGGGGATAATTTTATTCTCAAACAAATGGGGCTATTACTTTAATGATAAATGAAAACTCGAAATTAAACAAAATGATGTCTTTAAATTTAATGATTTTTTACAGGAAAACCCAGATACGCCATTATGGATGAAGCACGAAGTTTTTGATGCTACTTTATTATCAAGTATATTTTATTTCAGTAAAACAAAGGCGACAAATAATTTAAAAATTGCTGAACAATAAATTTCAAAAATCATTAAATGATGTAAAGTCTTCAAGTTGTAATTGTTTGGTACTTTGGAACTTGACATACTGAGTGTAAAAACTTACATTCAAGGAAAGTAATGGAAGTTCTTGCATAAAAACAAATAAACAAAAACAAAATGGAGAGGGAGAGAGGTCGGAGGGAAGATTTGATTGGCCAATAAGTATAGAAATTTCGCTGATGAAATATGGTAATAGATCAACTGTCAGTATAATAGAATAGTTATTAAACCAAAAATTCAAACAGAGTAATATATTGTCAATTAATGTTGTTATCTAAACATAAAAGATCAGATATTTGCAGAAAGGTCTATAGTATTCAGTGATCTGATTTACCAGACAGAGTTTATATGCCACATCATCATAAAAATAAGTGTAACATCCATCTTCCCAGTAAAAATCTATAGTAATCAGTGATCTGAGCAGCTAGATAATACTTATATGCCATCTTCCCTCATAAAAATGAGTCTAACAATCATCTTCACAGAAAACACCTATGCGAAACAGTGATTGATTTGCAAGACAGAATTTAGCTATTTTTCTGCACAAATACAAAATATTAAAAATTATATTGCGAAGGGCAAGATAGCATTTGTGATTTACAATAGTCATCTTCTCCATAACATCATGTCGAAAATATCAGTTTGAGTATGTAGACCTGGCTTCGTGTGGTCAACTCAATTTTTATTTTCCATCCTCAGATAGCCAACATTTCTTACAGTGCCATCTGTTGAAATGTGTTTGTATTAACCTCCCAATCCTATCTACTACGACCCACTATAAAGAAAACACGAAGCAACTAGAGCAATATATTATTTAAAACATTCTAGACCACATGTTATTGCCATTACAGCACAGAAACTAATCAACCAAAAAATTTCAATATCACTAAAATTGGTAGAAAGCGTGACACGCAGGCATATCACCTACATATGGGAATTATTAACTTATTACGAAAACCATTTCAATGAAAAATCACTTTACATTATTATTTATAGCAGATGTTTGTTTTGAGAATTTAGGGTATTTAATATTCTCTTACTAGATAATAAAGACAAGTAAATTCACATTAACACAATAAATGAACCTAGGGTTTACTCAATTTGAATGTTTCGTTGAAGAAGTGAATCTAATTTCTGGATTACTTTAAAATACTTTATTCATACATTTCCTATTTTGAGAATTGTTCTTCTTCTTATGGGCATGATGATTTTTATTGTTTATGTACTTTGTAGTCCATGACTGATAACTAGGCGAGGATAATTGCCCATATTTTTCTCGAAAACATTTGGAATAAAAAGATATTTCCGTATGATATTATTTTTTCTAAATATATACTATTTCAATAGTCAACTTCTACTTAAACTTTTAGTAGCTTTTTATTGTTATAAGATTTTTAAACATCATTTTCTTTAATTATTTTCGTTTATTAGTTTTATTTACAGTAGCTATGGTGGGCATTTTAACTACCTCATTAATAACCCTAATCATGGGTTTTATGTTCATAAAACTAAGAAATCTCAATGAATCATAGATAAGTAAATCACAATACAAAAACACCAATGGTCTGAGTACTTTCAGAAGGCAGAATGTTCTTTTACATTCTTTATATAACTTTGTTAAAGAAAGATTTAATGCGCAAAAAATTGTACTAAGTAGTAAAATACTGTTTATGGTTAGCAGCATGGAGAAAAGTAATGCAGTAATGTTCAATGCACTTTCATTCATCACAAGTTTTTCTAGCATTGTTGTTTAGAACAGACGAAAGGAAAAATCAAACATTTCCAATGCATAGTTTACACTATTGTGAACTACATGATTATCGATGTTGTACATAAAACACACAAAAAGAATTTACCAATATAATGTTGCAAGTTTTAGTAATTAACGAAAAGTGAAATACTTGATTGAAAAAAACAAACAAACATATATAAAGTAATACTTAACACTGCTTTTCAAAAGTTTTTCAACAAGATACCTTTTGTGAGGTTTAATACTGGTAGATGGTAAAAAATAGCACAGATAAACAAAATGCACTAGTCACTTAGGATTAACGACAAACTTAACATCTTATTGTAGACATTTCTACCTGCTTTAGTGATCTATAAATTTTTAACTTTTTCGTTTATTTAGTTTGTATGCAGTCTTAGCATAAACACGTGGCCCAGAAAACCGTTGAGAATTTCTTGTTCCAGTTGGTTTGTTTCCTAATTCTCTACAGGAGATAATGCCCATTCTGCCCAAGAGGATATTGCAGTAACATATAGTATCCGGGTTAAAAGGAGTAGCGACTGTAGTACCCTTTGATGACCGAATTGACGATGACTAAATATAATAGTCAATGCTGTGAGAGAACAAAGGCCACGAAGTGACACTGTCGACTGGACGTATGATCGTGGTCATAAGGTCTGGTAAGGTCAGATGCTCACTGGATCTTTTCCATCCTCCTTAGCATGATTTAAGATGTTCGCGAACGTTGTTACCGCTAATTACTAAAATGCTGTTTTTCGGATTCATGCAGCCACTGCATGCGCTGTACGAGTGTCCATCGTTTTCTGGCCACGCCCATAAATGTAAAAATATAATTTTTCATTGCTAGCACTTCACTATATAGATTTACTTGTTCGAAAGCAAGGTCTTTTTCTCACAAACAATTCTATAGTTTGTGTGGATGTATACTTATGATTATATTTTGACGTATAATAATTAATTTGTAAAAATAAAACTATTAGTATATGTAACTATTCTTTGTTGGTTTGCTTAGTATTAGGTGGCTGTAATACATAGAGTGAATTAATTAGATTTAATGGTGAAAGGTACTTATGTCAATGTTAATCACGTGTTCAGTAGCGTACAAATTGCCTCCGCCATCCCCGCGACGCGGGGGGGGGGGAGAGCGAGCTCCAAATTCTTTCTACTTATCCAGGTACTTGTCAGAGGCCCACAGAATTTTGAAAACACAAAAAAAGATGGCAGGGAAGCCAGGGATACTTCGTAATTCGCACTTTGGAGCTTACATAACCCCGCAATAACTTTGTTAAACGGCCCTACCATAGTGACTACTGAGTATAACAGACCTGTTGTCGCTTTTGCTGCAGAAAAGAGGAAACGAATCCTTTGCGCAGAACCGTTGTCAAGGCAACGAACGAGCGGGCGAGTCTATTTTAAAATGGTACAAAAGATATCAGGGTAGAACCCAGGGCTGACCCGCCCGGCCCTAAATTCAGTTTTTTCCAAAACGTCCTGAGGGGACCCGAAACATGATTTTCGCGGGGAAATCCCAACTTCTCCCGGTAGCCAAATCAGCTAACCTTTGGAGTCTAAGTTATGACTCAAAATTAAACTGGATTAAGCACATAAATTAGGTTATAAAACATTCTAAAGAGCCAACCATATCCGATATCTGAATGGCAACACCAGGGGCGCAACAACAGAAAACATATTAAAATCTATAAAACGTACATTCGTCCACTGGTAGAGTCTACTTGCCCGGCATGGTTGAATGTGGCAAAGTCATTCATAACAAAACTACATAAAATTCAAAACACGATAATCACTAACGCTTACAGAGTTTCAAGAAAAACAAACACAACATTTTTACACAATTGTGAGACAGACTTCTAGATAGATGAAGACAATATTTTAGAGAACAATTAAATAAAAATGCTTTATTAAGCACACTAGAAAACTTTATCATACATTCAGTGGCGTAGCGCAAAATGGCAAAAAGCAGTAGGAGTTAAGACATTGTGGGTTCAAGCCCTTAACTCCCAACTCTTATATGATTCTCGTTAGTTGTTGACAAGTTTGACATGAGTGTTTGAATTTTGTCTGATCGATGGAATATCTCCAATGCGTTTGGGTGCTATGGCCACAGACGTTATCCATTATAGCTTAAGGATGACAACAAGGACTGGTAATGGAAACTAATTCTGAATTTTGATCTCATTATAATGTTGTTGTTTTTTATGTATATAATTTTTTTATGTTTTTTATATATATAATTTCCACCTTATTATTCTTTATTTTTCTTATTCTTTATGTTTTGAAAACTTCGGTGATATAACACAAAAACAGTTTAATTCAGAAATGATTTATCTTTAGAATTGAAATTGTTTCTTTCATCAAAAGTTTTATGCACTTAGGCCTACTCTGAATATTTTAGCCCGGAGGCAAGGGTCGCGCAAGGAGGGGCAGTTAGCCCTATCATGTTTATCGTGTATGTGAGTGAAATGCCCCTAATACACCATAATTATTGTTTCTTTTCCTAGTTCGCAGATGATGTGGCTATATAGAAAAGTTCAAACACTCTGGCTATAGCAACAACTAACTTACAAGTAACACACGAAGAATAAAAATTAATGCTCCACAAACAAAAATAGTAGTATTCACAAAATGTATTAAAACAAGTAAACAACTCCCTAAACTATACCTAAAGGATGCAGCTAGTTGTGGAAAGCAAACATGTAGTATTCGTATGCATTCGAATACAGTTTTGGGAGTATTCATACTCGTATTCGAATACTTTATCAGGGAAAATTAATATATTCGTATTTTAATTCAATGGCATAGTATTCGTATTTACTGAATGATTTAGGTAATACTTAATCTTGTAAGAGTAGATGATAACTTTCGTACTCATCAAATTTCTAGACTGTCTTTATTACATCTGCAGCACATTGATTTCTCTTTCAGTACAAGCTTCGTTCCCACGGGAAATTTTACAGTGGTATCAGAGTTTATTCTTAAAGAAAAATTAATATTTTTTCTGTACAACAATGTAATATAATAGGTCATTTGATAGATGTAAACTTTGGCTTTCGTTTGGTTATAAATAATATAATATTGAACGTATTATATGTTTTAAATATTTTTACTATAAACCATATTCTATATTATGTGACCGAGTTATTTATACATCATGACATATTTTTATTACTATAAACTATATATTCATCATTCTTATTTATCATTATATGTTTTATTATTTTTATTACTATAAACTATATTCATCCTTTTTATTTATTATTATATGTTTTATTATTTCTATTATAAAATATATTCTATGTTATGAAACTGAAATACGATTTTGTATTTCTAATATAATTATGAGGCAGAGCTTCAGAAGTCTACATCTGGCTCTGGTAATTCCGCCCAGGAGAACCAGCCTACAATAACAGTGTACTGTACAGAATCAACTAAAGATAAGTCTATACACCCTAGTCTGAAGCACATCACTAACAAACTCGTCAATTATATTGCCGGAACACTGCAACCGTTCTCAGTGGTGGAGTCAAACGATTTTTAATATCTAATGGCAGCTATGGATTATCGTTACATTCTTCCCAGTCGCAAGCAGCTATTCACAGTGTTGATCAAAAGTAGGTTTGATGAAATCCAATAAAAAGTCATATCTCTACTGCAACTTGTAGTCAACATCAATGTCACTGTGGATATTTGGAGTAGCAGATGAATGTACAGCTTTCTTGGAGAAACTGGTCATTTTATACTTGACTGAAAATTGTAAACAGTCATGCTAGCATGTCGGCGTTTCAAGGAACATTACACATCTGATAACATTGCAGCTCTGTATGATGAAATGATAAATCTCTTAAACATTAACAACAGGGTATCATATGTGACATCTGATAACGCATCCAAAATGGCTCTCTGCGCGCCTGTATTTGAGCCACAAACACTACCCAGTGATACCTCATCTGCAGATAGTGACTTAGAAAATGAACTTCTAGATGAATCTAAATCAGCAGATAATTTATCCGAATTTCTTCCTACGTATGACTCCTGCTTTTCCCACACACTAAAGCTTGTGGTCAGAGGTGGCATGTAAAAAGATGGGACACTGTTGAAAGTAATTTCCAAAGCATCACCCATCGTGTCCTACATTCCAAAATCGGTGCAAACAACTTATTGACTCGAGGGAGAGGCAAAAGTTCAGTTGTTAACACCAACACGATGGAACTCAGAAGTTAAGATAATTAAGTCTTTATTGAAGATTCCACAGGAAAAGTTGGATAATCTAGATATTGGTGCATCGAAACTTACTTTTCATGATGAAACTGTGCTTGCAGATTTGGTGACAATATTGACACCTTTTTATGAGACAACAGGTTTCACCCAGGGTCAGAACATTGTTACCTTCAGTTATGTAGTGCTATGTGTTTATGGGCTAATGACTGAGACTGACAGCATGCAGTCCAGATATAATTTCAATCTTGTCTCTGCACTGAAGAAATCTATTCATGCCCGGCTGACTCAGTATGAGCAACAAAGTGTCTTCTACTTGGCTGATCAATGGATCCCAGATTTAAACTTGAATGGTATTTCACTAGACCTATGGTCTATGAATCTAATCAAATACTCCTGCAGCAAGATGACAATAAATGTTCCTCAACAAATAATCCTACAACCATGGAACCAAAAGAGGAGTATACAGCCTCATCTCGCAAAAGAAGTGAGCTCTTCAGTTCATTTGCTGCCTCCAAGAAACCAGTCATTTGATCTTCAGAGGATACAGAGATCAACACCTACCTCGTTGGTCCTTGCATTCCTGAAGACAGCAGCCCTCTAAATTATTGGAAGATCCATGAAAAAACTTTCCTAACCTATCTCTACTAGCGAAATGCTACCTGAGTGTTCCAGCATCCTTTGCCCCCACTGAGAGTTTGTTTAGCATCAGAGGCAAAACCCTCAGACCTGGTTGCAACTACCTCACTGACAAGACATTTAAGAGACTGACGTTCATAAAGAACAATGGACAGCTATGATAACTATAAGTACCCTTTAAAAATATATCTTTTGTTCTAAAACTTTGTTATTGCGTTTTGAAAAATAAAAGTATTGACATGTTATTATTTGTTCAAATTTGGTTTATTTCAGTTTCTAAATAGTTTATTTCCTAAAATAAAAGTGTTGAAATCTTATCATCTTCTGTTTTATCATTATTGTTTATTACCTGACAAAGTATTCATCAATGTATTCATGAATACATTTGTATGTATTCGTATTCGAATACTTAGCATTCTTTTGTATTCGTTTTCGTATTCATAAAAATATGAAGTATTCATATTTGTTTCCTATCCCTGGTGTGCAGGTAGTTGCCTTTAATATTTAGATACAACCTTAAAGTAGAATTAAACCACCCTAAAATTCTACAATGTGAAATTTTCGACTTTCACCCTTTTATAATATTACAAGATATGAAAAACAAAAGATATTCTTATAGTATAAACAAACTACCCTATATTTCTACAAAACTCCCAACCTCCACCCTTTTATTTAATAATTAGTGATGTTAAACAGAACTAAAATCTCTTACCTTAATAGGTCTTAAACCTCCATGGGTGCAAGCTGACTGTTTCACTACCAAGGTTGGTGGCTAGAACCAATTCAGGCTCTACTAATTTAAATTAATAGGTGATGCAGCAGCTATTGCCCATTGCTGAACTTCTTGAATTTGTTGTAGTGTTGGTCTGAAAGGCACGTGTGTCTGATGGTCCTGTCTGACAACAAGATATGGACATTCCACAACGAAGAATTTGATGCACCATATCATAAATACGCTCTTCTCTCATGCTTATGACCGTCTATCATCTCTGGCTGCAATGGTGGTGCAGTCATAGCGCATGATCCAGGAAAATCCTACTGATACATCCTGTCTGACATCAAGATATGGACATCCTCACAACTAAGGAACAAATGCACCATATTATGAATACTCTCTTCTCTCATGCTCATGTCACTCTAGCATATCTGGTTACAATGGTGGTACAGTCATAGCACATGGGCCAGGGAAACCCTGCTGACACATGGAGGATTATTGTTGCTGTATCACGCTGCCTTGTGACAGTTGGGGCAGTGGAGATGATGGAACACTGTGTTGACGTGTCTTTGGTGCTTTGGGGATTGTTTCGGATTTGAGTCCACAGTAACAGTTACCAAAGACACTACTTTCTCTTTTCTAGTGAGCAGTTCAATGTGTATTTCAAACTACATCACCAATGAAATTGCTTCTGTGAGTGATGATATGTCCCTCAGACTCATCTGATGTTACTTGGATTCACTTGGCAGTCCTTCTATGAACGTATCAATAAGTATTTAGGTTGCATGAGAAGGTATTTCCAAGCATGCCTCTCACAGATCATGACGGGACTTAAAAAAAAAGAACAATAAGTTGTATAATTCATCTTTGCATTGATTTCAAACTATGTGTGACCTATTGACATCTAAGATTGTACTTGAAACAGTGGGATTTTTAAAATATGCCTTTCAAGGAAACAAAACGAGAAAATGAGAAAATATTATGTTGATAACCTTTAAAAGTCTTTGTCCCAACAAAGAGGGGTTTACTGCAAAAATAGAGGTAAAGTTAGAAAGAGTAATGCTGAATATGCGAAACAATCCTTAACCATTAATCCAGCCAAAGAAAAGGCTGCCGTTCTGGATAGATGGAAGAAAAACTATAGCAAAGATGTCAGCAAAAGCCAAGAAATGTCGAGAGATAGCTCTAAAAAAGCTACGATAAGGATAGGCTTAGAGTCCAGTCACGCTCGAGATTTAGCACAAACACAATAAAAGCTACAAGAAGAATAGGCCTAGA
>NW_013667697.1:0-932 GCF_000517525.1 Limulus polyphemus
TACTAATTAATGTAAGTTTAAAGCTCATTTCTGCATCTCTAAATGTTACAGTTACGGACAGACAGTTATAATACATACATATATGTTATAATATAAGTGATATTTTGCAAATTAGCCCGTTCCACATTTGTTATTATTTTTTCAACACTTTTCAATGTATTATAATGTGTAGAACACAGATAACAACTTAACTTCAAAAGATTACACACTTTTCTTTCAGCCAGAGTATCACTTACGTGTGTTTATATCATACATAATATAATTATTATCTGTTGTAATACTTGCATTTTGTTTATTTTTTAATTCTGTAGCATGTCTAATTTACCTTTCATTGGTTTCAAGTTCCCATATTTTACAAGATGGATTTTTTGTGCTTCAAAAAGTTTCATAGTTCTCTCGTTATATTTTACTCCATTTCTTCACTTCCATAATTGAAGCATATTATTTACGCCCTTAGCAGCATGCGGGGGCTCCTCAACTGCGAGTTATGTTACATATTGAGATTGATAATATGAAAAAATGGAGTTATTTGAAAAATTATATATTATTAATAAGAACTACTCAGTGAATGAGTGTATAATAATAATAATAATATGTGAAACACACTATATTTGCTGTAATAAGGGCGGGGAATTTTAGTCCTAAAAATAAGTAACTAGTAATGATTGCATGTGGCCATTTTATTAGAAAAAATGCAGCCATGTGTTAAAGAGAAAGAAAATTAAGACGATTGAACACAAATTTGCTTTTGTTATCGACAGAAAATAGTCACTATCGAAGTTAATGCTGTAATTAGCTGTTAAATAAAGTATAGTAAAGCATAATAACTCTGTATTTCAGTAAAGTTCATTTTGTTTTCATCTTTCACAACTCATACTTTGTCTGTCTGTTTTTCAATTTCCTGCCTATATTATTTCTATACACGCTATACA
>NW_013667697.1:1932-10050 GCF_000517525.1 Limulus polyphemus
AGAGTTGGCGGTGGGTGGTGATGACTAGCTGCCTTCCCTCTAGTCTTACACTGCTAAATTAGGGTCGGCTAGTGCAGATAGCCCTGGTGTAGCTTTGCGCGAAATTCAAAAACAAACAAACAATAAACGATAAAGGTTTATTTACCACAGACAAACAATTGGGTTAAAAACAAAACAATAAAGTTTAACTCGGAAGAAATAACAATTATAAAAGCTAGATATAAAGTGTGAAAAAAGGAGAGTTACTTGTAGATTTACTCCGCTGCCATTACAGTACAACTTACAAGTCCTTTGACGCTTATCGCTAGGACAGAAGTATGAATGTCACTTATAACTTGTAGCTGTGGTTAAACTCAAAATAATTGTCGAAAATTGTAAGTTGTATCATATTAAACCAAACATAGCCACAAAAAAGAGTTTACAGCAAAAACATTAATATAACATCAAAGTCGTTTGTCGATTATATGCAATAGTTTCGTTTGAATTTCAAACTACTCAAACATTTATATGCTTTAACTGTGGTTGTCTCAGTGTGAAATTGTGAATTTTCGTGTTGAATAATTTTAATGATACCTCAAACAAATAAAAAGTTTTTTACTGACAAAAAATATTAATAATTTTAATTTATTGATTATGTTTTTCCATTAGTTCATTACACATTTTAAAATACTTTCTTTGTCCCTTATTAGTGCAAACTGTGTAAAACTGTGAGTTAGAAAACGTATGCTTATTTGATGTTAAAGGCAGGTGAATACTTCAAGTATTACAAATTCATAATGTTTTCGTTTGTCATGGATGTTTCATCCCACTTTGTTTTTTGCGAAATAACATGTAAATAGGGAGATAAGTGTGATTTATGTACTTTCAAGTTCAAATACATACGTTCTATCAGAGTTTAACACAAAAAGAAAATTACCGTTTGTAAGTGAGTCATAATTATATCTAAATACATATCTTATAACTTTCCACATGAGAAGTTTTCACAAAATTAGATTCGTGATAAAATAAATTTATACATTTTTTCTCATTAAAACTGTGATTAGTATCAATAGAAATATCTCTAATATGTTTATACTGCGATAAAAAAAATCTCAAAATTTTCACAAGCCCAGCTGTAGCACAAAGTTTTACAGCTGTAACCAGTAATTTTAGTAACTTTCGACCAGTTTCAAGTAGAGCTGGTGACTGTGTACTTTCGACTTCGTTCGTTTAAATGTATGTAGATGATCCACCAGAACCAGAAAATGGCAGATTGTACATTCCGAAGAATATGAATAATAAAAATAAAAGGTTTTGTGAGAATAAAATAAAATAAACTGCTAAATATTAAATGCACGTAATTTATATATTTACCATAACCAAAAGAACAAATAAAAAAAACTGATATTCTTTTCAAATTTGTGTACACCCAACCGTGCGAGTATGTGACATTTTTAACGTGTCTACTAAAAATTCTCACATGTCCTGTATGCACATACCTTTCAAGCACAGGACGTTATAGCATGTTCCTTGCTTGTCTTTTTGTTTTAGAGCAAAGCCACATTAGACCATCTGCTGTGACTACCGCGGGGAATTGAACCCTGGATTTTAACGTTGTAAGTCCGTAAACTTACGGGGGGGGGGCAAGCTCTTTGAAAATGAGCAAAATTATTTGGAATGCAAATTGTAATAGGATATTAATATTTTCAATTTATATTTTCACATCATGCTTACTATTAAATCCAATATTGAAATATAGGTCAAATACTTTGGTAAATTCAACTTTGTACTTTTGAATTAGTTTATCATAAAAGTGTACACAATTCAAGTAAATGAAAAGCTGGATTATTTGTACGAAATTAAACATATTGTTAAGGTTTACTTGGACACTTGTTTTATATTTGATGATTAAGTAAGAATTACTAATTTTATGTGAATAAGTTCTAATTAAAAACGCTGTGTATTCCACTTCCAGAGCATTATCAAGTAAAACAGAAGTTTCTTTGTCAACGCATTTCTACTGGTTTCGAGTCTAAATTTTAAAACCAGAATTTCTGTGGAACTTTGGCATACATTAATAGTATTTTATGGAAGTAATTTCAAAGTCTTTACGTTTATGTAAAATTTTGCTACTAATATCTTCGTATATTTGTAGTACCTTTAAACTATGTCACAGGTTTCAGCTTCTTTTGTAAGTGAAAAAAAAAGGTTGCTGTTGTTAAATAGATTTTAATGGATTTTTTGTGTGTGTATTTATTTGTCTAAATTTATTTATTATTCAAAATTGCAAATGTTTAGCTGTTTGTTGCATTAACTATGTTAACACTAATCATTATTCTGTATTTCCATTATTTGAATGATAGAAGAGGCAAACTATTTCTTTAGCCTCAATGTATTGGCGTGAACCTAAATTCAGAATCAAATCTAAGTATATTGTTAATTTGTTTATCTGCCAAAGTCTCGACATTTCCGTTAATATGTCTTCATGATTGTCCTTCGAAACGTTATTGTTGTAGTATCACATAAAGTTATATACATCGAAGTTCAAATAATTTTAAATGAAGGAAGTTTGAAGTAATCAAAAATAAATGAACCAAAAAAAAAGTTAGGGCTAGCTAGTACGGAATGAGTCTACTATGTCTGTCCACAGTCGTAAAAGATTTAAATAACACCTATAAGGGTGAAAGTTAAATGCCTCCCATAGTGTTAAAGGATGTATTGATAGTTTAATATCAGTGCAGTTTGCTTTCTTTCTAAGACGCGTATTTTTCTCGGTTTTTCTAGACATAACCTTGTTTAGGTGTTCCCAAAATAAGAATATGAGAAATTTTGATAAAACTATCGTAACAACTACCTCATAAGACGCATAAGTTAATATATAGCTTCTCCTGTTATTTTTTACTGCTGTTACTTTTATTGGAATGATGAATGGCCTTACTTTTTGTTATTTTAAATAGATTCGAATGTTAATTTTTAATTCTGTTGGCGATGAGTTCCGCGTTGACTCTTTTGTTCTGTTGGTGGGCACCAAACGGAAAAGATCCAAAATATCTTAGAAAAGCGCCAAAACTTATAGTTAGATGTTAACATTGGTTTTTTTTATGGTAACGTAAACATATCTTGTCCTTAGATTTAGTACTGCATGTGGCTTGTAAAAAGCATAAACAAGGTAAAATGATGTATATCATCGTATTACATGATCGTGGATGATGCTGTGGACTTTCATGGTGTATTACCTGTATTGTAATTGAAGGCTGTCAGTAGGACAAGCATGAAGTCTTGTGTACTTTTATTGTGATTCATCTCCACGCATTATTTTTCATCACGCATTATAAGAAGATTCTATATTTTCCACAGATAGAAGTAAATTGTTATGAGCTGGATAAAAAATACTTGAAACATGTCCTTTCGGCGTATCGAATAAAAGCGTAGTTATTAATGGATACAAGGAATGGTTTCATTTCATTCATCACGAACACTTTAAGAAGAAAATGCTTATCTTTACGTATTATAGGTCGGGCGTGGCCTAGTCCTTGCGTGCTGGAGTTTGAATTTGAGATTCCATGGTTCGTATCCTATTGCTGTAAAATATTGCTCTGCGTATTGAAGCCATGGGTGCATTATTAAAAGCGACTACCCTCTAGTCAATCAGTTCAATATTTGGGACGGTTAGGGCAAATAGCCCGTGTGTAGGTTTGCTTGAATATTCAAAACAAACTTTATCTAGTGTGGATGTTGCACGTCGCTTGGTATTGTATGGGTTACGTAAAATATAATATTATTTTAAATAAATAATTTTGGTAAAAACAAAGAAATTGTATAATTATATGAAATTAAATGCTTTTGTATTAATGAAATACATTTTCTTTTTACAATGCCACTTTAATGAGTTCTTGGAAGATACGCTCCTTAATGCATCTTTGATCCTCTAGAATTATGAAATTTGAATGTTAACAAAGTCACACGACAAAAAGCATTCCTCGCCTCACTTTCCTAAACCGTTAAGCCTAATATTCTTGATAAATATCGCTCTAGAGAGTTGAACTATTGGTTTCATTGATTCGCTAGCTTTCGGCATTTAATAATGTAACATTTCTAACATGTTGTTTACAGATACTCAAAACAGAAGAAAACAATGTACATGTTACAAAGCACGTTATTACTTGTTCTTTAGGGTCAAATTTTATCTGACGTTATTGAAATTAAAATACTTGACCAAAGACACCATATCTCCACTAAAATTTATAAGGTCATCTAGGACCGTTATGAAGTTGATTTTAGAACAAATTATCGTAGAATTTAGAATAGTGATTAACACTTATATATTGACAGTTAATAGATGTCATATTACTCGTACAACTTAGGGGTTGGCGTGGTGAAAATGAGTTACAAAAAAAATAGAAAGCGAGGTTTATTTTCGTCATTGTTGCTGCTTTTTTTTATCTAATATTAGCTTATTGAACCATTTACTTGTTAAATATAAATCTACACAAGGGGCTGTCTGTGCCCAACATGAGTTTCGAAACCCGATTTTTAGCGTTATAAGCTCTCTGACTTGCCACTGAGCCACTGGATGAACAGAAATATACAGTGGAGGTTAAATATTAAAGTTTTTTGGAAATGTAATGTTTATTTTTTTGTAATTAAGCACAAAGCTACCTAATGGGCTATCTGTGCTCTGCCCTCCACGTGTATAGAAACCTGGATTCGAGCGTTGTAAGTTCGCAGACATACCGCTGTGCCATTGGGGGGGGGGGCAATAATTTGGATGTACTTAGATAAAATATCGCATTACTTGTTTGCTTTCTAGAAGACCTACAAATACTCAACACATTTCCCCATTTTTCGTGCAGGGGAAGATATGAATTGTATTATCACAAATATTTGCACGTTTTGCTAATAAATTAAAAGTTATTTTATAAACTCTTAAAGTTTACGCAAATAAAAAAAAAAAATTTCCAGATCTAATATATTTTCAGCTAATAAACCACAAAGGTAAAACCATCCTCTTTAATTATAATAAGTTTATTCTAGGCTAACTCTGGTCTGGTCTCAGTAAGTGCTAAACTCCAAACATGGAGGAAAGCTTAAAACACTGTTACTTTTCTGGAGTGAGAACATCCAGGTATTGGATATTTTGAACGACTTAAGAAAGGAATGCGAGTGCAAGTGAAAAACAGTTGATACACATTCCATACACAAAGTCAACTTTGCCACTAAATTGTGAAACTCGCGCATTTTTGCTGTATATCATACACTTGTATTCAACTTCTGAAACCTCACACAGTTTACGCAGTATCATGTCCGCTGTCCGGTAGTGTCAACATATTTATACTTGAAATTAATAATATTCATGTAGAGTAGAAGAAATTACATTAGACACTGTAATCGGTCATTTCTTATATTAAGACATTCTCAGGTATTCTGATAACCTTTAGATAAGAATATTAATCGCTCTAAACTAAGAGTTCTAAACAACGAGTGGTGCCTAGTTAATCTGAAAATTTCTGACTTGACTAAGTTGAAGAAACGATTGGACAAAATGTGAACATTTAATAAAACAGACACTTTATTTTCTTGTAGAACAAACGTACAGTTCTATAGAGGGCAAGACAAGAGCACAGTGCTACTCTCTAGTTGATGATAATTCTATATTCAAGGAAGAGATGTATAAGACTGAGACGACTAACCTTTATATACTTCTTAAAATAGGGTTATTTCTTCAAGAGTCAAGTATGCACTTGACACTCACATAACTAAAAATAAGAACGACACTACCTCCAAGTATCCCTAAACCCTCTACATGATCGATGTCGCAAGAGAATAATTTAAAGCAAGACTAAGGAGTTATCCAGTGACACCTTCCTTAGGAGAGATCAGTGACACCAAAGTGGAATGACCTTTGATAATGTGCGACTAACAGAAGAATACGGTCACAACATTCCATATGAAGTCATAACTGCACAATTATCGCAATACATACGCAGCACTGTTCAACTTTATGAGCTAAAAGAGAAATAAATGTTTGGTATTTTTCCAAATATAGAATAGAATAAGCATTACAGGATTTGTTGCCTGTTTATCGATGTTTGTGTGCGAGGGAAGACACGTTAAAAATTTAGTGTAAATTGAAATGCAATGACCAAAAGTATGATTGGATAAACTAAACTCGTATATTGGATGATGCTAATTAATTTCCATAGAAAATATTGCAGAGTTTTCCGTATTATAAGTATTAAATATCAAACGTTTAGGATATGAAATGATGGGTTAAATGTGTATTATAGTAGTGTAAATAATAAATAGTTGATTACTTACTTACAAAACCTTAAATAAGTGTCTTGCTGTTTTTCGTATTTTTACGGATTATAGCCAGAATGGTTATAGTATGTAGTTTCATCATTCTATTATTTTTGTAGGTACAGAAAAACTAAAAGAAACGTCACATATCAGTATTCATAAAATCTTAAGACTTGCATATTTCAAAACTTGGAGCCTTTTTCTATCATAATTTTTAATCTAACTTTGGAAGTTTTCAAGGGCTCCAGCATATATTCTTCTCTCTCATCATATTTTCGTTGGCTTGTTTGTTTGTTTGTAAGTAAGCAAAAAGCTACACAATGGGCTATCTGTGCTCTGCCCACCACGGGTATCGAAACCCGGTTTCTAGCGTTGTAAGTCCGCAGACATTTTTCGTTGGCAAACCTTGGACATTGTTAGGATTTTCAAATGTTTACGATCGTTAAATCTGTCATGTAGGTAGGATAAGCTCGTCACTGGCAACCAAACCCTGGAGAATAATAATTACTATTGTTTGCCTTTTTGATTAATTTGAACAGTTTTATATTGTTGTTTCCATCCACTTACTGTGAAAGTTTTTTCGTACTATTGTGCTGTAGAATTAATTTAAACGATAATGTTTTATCATTTATTTCCAAACCGATTCAAGGAAGGTCAACGTCCACGGGTTTCATCATCTTGTACAAATCTTTTACTCGTAAAGAGAAGGTGTTTTAGTTTCCCAAAGAGCTAGTTCAACTAATGTATTAGATAAGAATGACCATCGACGTAACTTGGACAGTAAGGTAGTAAGTAGTAGACGTAATAGATAAGCGTATCTTGTGTGAGGGGAGTTGTACAGCCGCTCGTATAAATAAGATAGCACAAATTGTTTACATATTTTTGCGAGCACATAATACACACATCAGGCATGTTTAATCTTATCGTTGGACCGACAATTCTCTTCTTGCTGAGACTGGGATGCAAAGATATGATATCATTGGAAGCCAATGTGTGATTTTGAGTTTGTTTTGCAAAGGTGAAGATAAGTGGGTTATCGTTAATTTTTACTCGTTCTCGTGTGTAACATCAGGCTTTTTATAATAATTAAGTTATATATATATATGTGATTTTATCATTTTTGTTCATTCAGCAGGCGTAAGAATCGAAAGCAAATCATCAGAGTAGCTAATTGAGAATTATTAAACGCAGCAAACTCAGTAACAATCCGCATTAGCTACATTTTAATACATGCATACAGTTTCACATTTCATAACTTTTACAGGCGTAAACATGTATGTTTTGAACCTCAAATCGGAAAAGATCCCTTCGCTGGATGAGTTAGCTCGACTCGTATGTACATCTGGTTGAGAAATTATTCAATACTTAAGACTTTCAGTTCAAAACAAATTCAAAATATGTTCACTTGCTTATCAGTCTACACAGATATGATAATACATTATTTTGTTATTGTTCTCTCTGAGATAACGTGATGCAGCTTAAAAACACGTGTTATTTCATGTTAGGGAACATTTAGAGATTCACGGTTTTGGTGGAAGGATTGTTATTGTAGGAACAAAAGTAGAAGAAAAACGTCAAGTAAGTTTGATGATCACAATAAAATATTCTTTATTGAAGCTTACATTTCCGCAGGTTGAACAACCGGTCCTGAAATAATTGGCGCTAACCAGACGAAACTAAATTGACCTAAAGTAAATAAAGTCAACTTGCAATTAAAGATAAACTAAAGACAAGAGTGTTTTAAGGAACACGCTGGCTAGTATCTGATTTGGTTTGTTTTGAATTTCGCGCAAAGCTACACGAGGGCTATCTGCGCTAGCCATCCCTAATTCAGCAGTG
>NW_013667697.1:11050-30856 GCF_000517525.1 Limulus polyphemus
CGAGGGCTATCTGCGCTAGCCATCCCTAATTCAGTAGTGAAAGACTAGAGGGAAGGCAGCTAGTCATCACCACCCACCGTCAACTCTTGGGCTACTCTTTTACCAACGAATAGTGGGATTAACCGTCACATTATAACGCCCCCACGGCTGAAAGGGCGAGCACGTTTGGTGTGACGGGAATTCGAACCCGCGACCCACAAATTGCGAGTCGAGCGCCCTAACCACCTGGCCATGCCGGGCCAAACTATGTATGTAATGGTGATTGTTGTTACATGCGACTTTATATCGATTTGAATTTTCATGATACCCTTTTAAATTTAGATATTCGAGGGTTCGTTGCTGCGAAAACGCGATCTGTTCTTTGGGGCCATGAGTGCACTATATCTTCTAAAAACAAATCACAAAACACGAAGCCATGAATATAGAACTGCTTTGCAACTGTCCCTTGGGAATTCATATCTTTCTAATCTGTTGCAACAAAATATTGACATTTCAAACCTTCTAATATGGAAGTGTCTGTTCAGTTCTGGGGACTGTCTCCAATTCCTATCGTATCTTCCAACTGATCCGGCGTATCTGGATGATGATATAGATGTTAAATCTCTATCGGTGGTTCCAGACATGTCCTATTGGGTTAGGGTCAGGAAAAAGTGTTAATAAGTTAATTAGCATAATAATTTTCTATTCAATATATGCAGTTATGATTCATATACCGTTGGGACGAGAATTAACGCCATCAAAATGAAAACAGGCTCAACAGCACCTTCGGCAGCCTGGACGGTTACTACCAAGAGTACTTACTCCCTCTAACGCATAGTGTTTGTCCGCTATGCTGTCTTCTTGGTGAGAATTTTTCAGAGAGGGTAATATAAATGAAGAAGAATCTTTTCTATTGACTATACCAATGCTTTTGATATAAACAAGCACGTAGAGTTAATGAAAATGCTGGAAGAATTGGGCATTGATGGTAAAGACTTGATAATTTTAAGAAACCTTTATTGTGACCAAACTGGAGCTGTGAAGATAGAAAATGAACTAAATGATTTCATCCAAATTAAGAGAGGCGTGAGGCAAGGCTGTGGCTTTACATCACTTGTTTAATTTGTACAGTATGAAAATCCTGAAGGAGATTGAAGATTTATCAGGGCTGATCATTAGCGGACAGAATTTGAACAACTTGCGTTATGTTGATGACAGACATTTTAATAGATGATTCAGAAGAGAATATTTTAGATAAAGTCGTTAGTGAAAGTGAGAAGAAAGGTTTAAGTACAAACTATAGGAAAACAGGAACAATACATCCTGTTTATAGGAAAACAGGAACAATACATCCTGTTTATAGGAAAACAGGATGTATAATTCCAAAGAAGAATGTCATTCCTGTATAAGGAACAAATAAGGCGGATCAATAAACATAACTACCTGGGAAGCTGAATAACATCAGATGGTAGATGTGATTATGAAATAAAACGGATGGCAAAAAAAACGCACATCTGAAGATGAAAAAGATACTAACAAATAGTAACCTTTTTATGGAGTCAAGGTTAATAATTTTGGATTGTTATGTTATACCAGTTCTCACGTATGCATCAGAATGTTGGACAATATCACCAAGTATAGAAAAAACGAATTGAAGCAATTGAGTTGCGGTTCTTAAGGCGCATCTTGAAGCTATGTTGGACAAGTCACACCTCGAGATGTTTTGTCAAGAGCAGGTTGCAAGAGAAAGCTGCTGACTAACATCAGAAAAAATACATTTGGAGTTTCTCTGGCATGTTATAAGAAAAGAAGGTATTGAAAGTGGAAAGATTGAAGGAAGGAGAAACCATGGAAGACAGAGGTTGACTTATGTCAAGAGTATATTTAAATAAATGAATGTTTCGAATTGAAATTTCTTTGTGCCTCAAAGAGAAGAGGTCACCATGGTCACCAACGTCCAGGTTGGGTATGAAACAGAGAGAGAGAGAGATGTTACACATAGCGAACTACTTGTCATTTTCAGCTAGCTTGTCATCGAACAGCCGTGTAAGCGTTATAGTGTTATGGTGACTCTCACTATTAGTTGGTAAAAAAAGTAGCCCAATTAGCAGTGTGTGGTTGTGACTAGCTGTATTCACTCAAGCTTATCACATCTGAATTTGGGACGGCTAGCGTAAATAGCCCTCTAGTAGCTTTCGCAAAATTCAACAAACTAACAAACAGCTACCATGGCACAAAATTGTTTCCACACATGATCACGGCTATTTTGAGTTCAGACAAAACTTTCTAACATAATATAAGATCAATTTTGTTTCACGGAGTCATAGTGAGTCTCTACTACCGTCATGATGTCATACACAGTTGAGTTTCAATGTCTATATTGAGGCCTATGATAAAATAAGCATAAAATCTTTCAAATACATTTGTATAGTCTAACACTATATGACAACTCTGTTTGAAGAAAAGATTAATATTAAAGAATCCGTTAAAGAATGTTTTACTGTGTAAAGTTACAATACCACAGAAATAGAACAACAAATAAGGAAAACGTTACTTTGTTGCTTACTAATTGTGACACAAAATTGATTTATCACTATAGTTACGCCATTTCAGTCTTTTAGTGCTGATTTTTAGGAGCTTCTGTTATAAAGATATCTGTTGGGTTTTATTAATGGTCGTAGTTTCATTTTGGTGATACTTAATCTAGTATTTAAGAATTTTAAGTTACTTAGAACAAACTTACTAGATGTTCTTCATTTCTTTTCACCCAAAGAAAACTGTAGACAAGTTGTGATGTAAATTATATATGTCTATAATTTCATAAAGTTTCTTAGAGAGGGTAGCAAGTGAAAATAGTTCACAATTTCATATCAGTCTTCTTTTTTTTTCAAGTGAGTTCGTCATTTATTATTTTCTTTTGAAGTATTTTTTACTTTTATGATAGTTAGAGCATTTTTATTAAAAACAAACTGGTTCATCTTACAGGTCTGTAAAATACACACTAACATATTAATTCATTGTGTGTGAGAGAGAGAGTATGTATGAACTGAGTGTGATAAGGGTAAGTAACTGAAGAACGTGGTGGGCACAGCATAGATAGCCCATAATGTAGCTTTGTACTTAACTACATACAAACAAGTTCCGTTTGAAGATGTGTTTGTTCATGTTCCAAGCCCACTTGTATTATGTGCAATAAGAAGATAATATTGTAGTATTCTCTTTACATTCCTTTTTCGTTTTCTAATAAACAAAAGTGGCCTAAATTAGAACACTTTTTATGACGCAAACTGTACGCATAGCGTGAGATAAAGCGGTTTGACTATGAATAAAAAAACCTTGGCAAGAATATGTTCAAAATCAAAACGAAAATTTAGCGTAAGATAAGTATTTTAAGTAGAAAGTTAAGGCACACAGCGGAAGCTCTTTTTTTATATATGTTTTTCAATGCTATTAGGAAGACGCCACTCGTGACAGTTTCAAATTTAGACATTTTGGAACGTTAAGGGAGTACAGGGACATACGTAAAACTTCAATTCTAGTGGTACGTTAGGGTGTAGTTTTTTTACAGATTGAATTACACCGACAGCTATATTTGTAGTAGGAATTACAAAAAAAAAGGAAAAACAGTGTAATACGGTAGTTGGTGAATTAATAGGTTCGTGGAGTAACTATATATCTGCCATTGACTGCAGGTGTATAATTTGTGGTTTTTAGAAAGTTAGAAAAAAAAAGTATAAACTAATATTGTGTTATCAACGTAATTAAGCCCAGGAAGTTACTATAACTCTACCTAGTGAAACATTCTTGTTTTTATTAGCTTCATTGCCGTTTCCAGTTATTCTTTCAACATAAAAGCTAAATCATTTTAGGAACTGAGCAACAACATTATCGTTTTTTTTTATCATTCTGGCTTGTTTAGCCTATTGTGGTATCTTCAGGTAAACTGATTACCATAAAAATAAGAATAGTAACAGCAATAATTACGGGAAGGTATAAGAAGTTATGCAGAGTTAAAATGAATTTCCTTCATGGTAGAATTCAAGAAAGAAATTTACAATCAAAAACAAGTAGTTATGTATTTTACAGATAACAAATAAACACTGTTGAGCAGGGTGTTAGCACTGGAATTAAGACAGCGCTTCGTTCTAGAGATTGGAAAAAGATCTTTAACAGTAGAACATTTTAATCAGGCTGTATTTGCATAGAGGCTAAGTGAGCTAACCACTATGTAGAAAGAACAATGGGGTCATCTCTCCCACCGCACATGCATTATCTACGTCATTGTTGGTCACCTAGTGAGAAAAATTAGTAAGATATAGGATCCAGTTACTGATAAACCTTTAGGCAGTTGACTTCGCTATAGAGACTATATGGTGTACAAAAACTAAGCCAGTTCTACAAAGACATCTGTGGGAAAGTTTAGTAACACCTAAGGGGAATGGCCCATGACCGTGAGTAACTGGAATATCAGCAATTTAGACACAATCCAGAGCCAGTTCTCTATTGTTAAATCTATACATGCACCGTCACAAATGTATATGAAAATATCTCGAACATTTTATCCAAACGTTAAATATTCACCTTTGTAAACTACAAGAAAAATGACTGCAACATCAGTTGGAATCATGCATCACCCTGAAGAGAGTGTATTCTCCTTCAAACTTTCTAAAGTTTATAAATTTCAACTTTTAGATAAGTTGTGAAACATTAAAACTTGTGACATTTCTCTATTGTGTATCTAAAAATGAAGTTGGTATTGAAAGAATTGCTTATCTATAAACTGGGTAATGAAAGAGTTAACAAAGAAGTAACATGTTAAAGTCAAAAGTAAAGTGTAACGAAATAAATGCATCTCTTTAATAATTATTGAATATTTCAAGTTAAAATCAGTGTTAAATTTACAAAATACAATACAATATAAAAACAGTTGTTTAACACGGATAATATATTTTGTGGAAATAAAACGTTTTACATTGAGCATCATATTACATGAAAATAAGTTATTCATCACTTATAATAATAAAAATTTATCAGTAATACAAAATGAAGATAGAGCAACATTTCCGTAACTCAGTGAGACAGAGGTAAGTTTAAGGACTTACAATGCTAAAATCTGGAGTTCGATCCGCCATGGTGAACACAGCATATAGTCCAATGTGGCTTTGCTCCAAACAAACAACATTCCTTATATAGATTTGTAATGTTTCAAAATAAAATATTCAGTATAAAAGTAAAGCTTTTAAATATTAAAATACTATAAATATTTCATGTTAAACATCAACCTTTTACCATCGAGAAATGAGGTAAATAAAAAAACTAAGATATATAACTACAAAACTAAAATATATAAATACAAAACAAAAAAACTAAAATATATAAATAAAAAAAGGCAAGTCCTCTAACATTAATCATCAACATTTAGCTTTTAAACAACTTCAATAAAGTTAAACCTTTGATAAGGAAACAAAACAAATGTTTACAAAATGAAATGTTACACATAAAGTGACAAACACTTATCTGGTTTGTCACACTGTATGTACTGGGCTGCAATTGGTGGGTTCGTTGCACAGACAGTGCTGCAGGCTTGCATACCTCCAGTAGAATAGCATGGACAGGTGGTGTATCCCTGACTAGGTCCTGTAGTTGGAGGTCCTATAAGATGATTGTGGTTGCAAAAGGAGTAACTAGTCCCCTAAACTCCAGGATAATGCGTCACATAGAGCCAGCATGCCAAAGGATTATGCCCACAGAAAATTCTCCCATAAATTCAACATCTGACGCCCTTAGACCAAAAGATGCTCTCAGACTTCACTTTTTCTACCAGAGTGTCATTTTGGGCGAGGTACCTGCTGCTGCTGCTGTGACAGAACCATCATGGGAGTCCCTTGAATGCTCTAACCACCAACTGTGACCCACGTTACTCTTGATCATCCTTTAAAAGAACTATAGAGGATATAGCCTCTAGAAGTAGCTAAATATGTACATGGTTCATTATAGAAACCACGCAGTATACAAAATTAACCCATTTCTACAACTGTGGTATTTTTAAGTAGAACCCGGTATAGATGACTGTCCATCGCTCAAAGGTAAAATACCCACACTGTTGTTTTATGTTTAAATAAAGAGTGTTTTAGTGCATTTTACCGACTTATATCGAGTCTATTTACTTCTTAGTATATATTTAGTTAGGTTTTAGTGGAACTCAGAATTACTTCATAACAGAACTTCTCTAACCTCATGTTATATACCTATCTGATTCACTATTGGGGGAAAACTAGAGGTAAAATAATAAGACTGACGTTTGTCCTTCAAGACTTATTTCAGGCAGACCAACTCATTCGAACTTCTGTTCCAGACTGATTAAAACTCGCGCTACTTAGTTAAATCAGTAATGTTGGACTTATCCAGAGCGACTAGTGTGAATGATCATTCCTACTAGAAACATGTCACCTTTACCTACCATTGGAGGAAACTGGTGTCTACTTCTATACGCAAGGTGCAACTATACAGCTATACATCCCACTGCCAGACCAAATGTAACCTCAAGGGAAAGACAAGGAACAAATGCAACTAGAACAAGAGCAATTTAACAATTTTATTGAACACGTGTTATATAAAAACTGCATATATCTAAAATAAACGAAGTATTTTGAAAAATTCTGGTATTACAATAAGAAGGCAGAAAATGCAAGGTATGCCAGTGAGTCTTCCGTGGGTAAGTTTTTGGACAACATAGGGAAATGACCTATTATTACGTGTAACTAGGACAACAGAAATTTGACTACGTTCTATAATCAGTTTCCTATCGCTAAACATATATAAGCGCCACATGGGCATAGCCAGTATAACAGAGTTCGAGTCCTTTTCCAAAAACAATATAGACCTTTTCTTCGACAAAAAGAACTGAAGACATATCAGTTAATTATTTATTTTTTAAAATACGAAGATAGTAAACCTTTTAGATATTTTAGAATATTGTATATGGTTGTTCGCCCCCACCCCCCGACTAGCACCTACATGTGTGTGAAAATGTTTGAACTTTAAAATGGATGTTAAATGTTCACATTTCTGAACCTAAATTGAAATGGAATACCTGGAATTTGTTTCACGTACCATACCGTCGAATTTTTTTTAAGATGGTGTATTGTGTGGAAATGAAAAAACTCAAAACTGGTGTATTAAATATATTGCAGTAGTACGTGTGATATTCCCCTTATAATTATTGGCTTTTATGTCAAAGGAATATACAAATATTTGGTATATTGTTGTGTGCCATGTTTTCTTAGACATTTTTATTGTTATTTGGCCGAGGGGGGGGGGGTGTCCTTGCATGATGTATACGTGAATTAATGTCTGAAAGTTTCTTCAAAGTTTCAGAACACGAGTTAGACTAGAGTACGTAATAATTGGTTGAGTTGGTAAGTTTCTTAGTCAGTTGTCTGTTTCTGTCAGTCAGTCAGGTTTGTGAATAGTGGATTTGTGTTTCGACAAAGAAATAGAGAGAGAAGTACAGTTGTTAGAGAAAATTATCAAGTGACTCTTTAGCATTATACGGGCCCGGCATGGCCAGGTGGTTAAAGCGCTCGACTCGCAATCTGAGGTTCGCGGGTTCGAATCCCTGTCACACCAAACATGTTCGCCCTTTCAGACGTGGGGGCGTTATAACGTGACGGTCAATCCTACTGTTCGTTGGTAAAAGAGTAGCCCAAGAGTTGGCGGTCGGTGGTGATGACTAGCTGCCTTCCCACTAGTCTTACACTGCTAAATTAGGGACGGCTATCGCAGATAGCCCTCGTGTAGCTTTGCGCGAAATTCAAACAAACAAGAATATTTTGAAATTTTTCTCAACCATAACGACCCTCAAATTAAATTTGTTTGTCTTCAGATATCACAGAATTGTTAAGAACACTAATATCTTGCTAAAATAAAAATAAAAAGCCTGGTTATGACTGACAATTTTGTATAATTAGAGAGAGTTGCAATTTACTTTTTTAGTCGCTTTATTTCAATTATCACGAAATTTGTAATTTTAACAACTCGTACCTTTTTCTGCTAAATTTCACTTTAAAGGTGTAATTGTTTAACTAAATTTTGACCATTCAGGTTGAAGGTAAAAATATTCGTTTCAGAAAAAAGTAAATCATATTCTAACTTGCAATTTACTTTATTGTTATTATTTCTACAGTGCTAACTCCTGTCCTTCTTGGCTACAAATTATACCAAGCATCAAAAACCAAGGAACAAGTAGTCACTGAATTGTGATGACTGTCAGTTGTGCGAGAAAGACAGATTTCAAACAACAACAACAATCCTTATAATAACCAGTTTTGGAAAAACGTAACTTAAGAGTATTAAGTAACGAAATTTTCCTTAGGAAAACGAAAATTCTCTTGTAAGAAAAAGTATCTATAATTTAAAGCCAGTAATAAAAATGTTAAGTGCGAAATTTAGTTACTCCTTTCCTTGTAGAAGATTCTTCTCTTGTGTGACTAAAGTAAACTGACGGACTCCTAGGCAATGAAAAGTTTAAAGACTTCATTCGTTGGAAAATATTTGTGACATTAGTTTTTACTCAAATTGTGTCTTATGTTTTTACTTGATCTCATAAAAAAGAGTTTCACAAATATCAAGCTTTTGCAACATTTGAGCTTAGAAATATAAAACGTAAATTAGATATTATTATTAATAATCTATCCGACTTTGAATAGAATTAATATTTTTTTTAAAAAAAAGGAACTTATGGATTGCATAAGCACAAGTATAGCATGTATCGTTTTTAAAATACAGCTTTTGTTTCTATATACAACATTACACCAATATTACCTTTAAATGACTTGCGTATTACAACAAAGGCAACTCCGGGTCGTTTAGTCCAATGCCATTTCCCTTTTTCAAATTCCGGTTACATCTAGCTTGCACTGGCTGTCGGTCATTCACCCAATCTGAGATCTACTTATCTAAACATACTTACAACTGTCAATAAAAATGCTCATCAAAAAAAAATAATAATAATAATGGTGATTGCATAAAAAAATATCAAAATATAATCAAAGAACCTTCTAATTTACGACTATTGTCATTGCTGTAGTAATTGATAGCTTTCTGTATTGGGTATTTTATCATTTAAAAAGAAACCTTAAATACCTCATACATTATAATTATAATTTTCTGGACTTTTTATTATATCGTAGATGTGCATATTTTTACTAACTGCTATTATTTTCAAATACATATTCTCAACTACATTATGCAATAGCCAAAGCAGAAATTCCAAATTCTTGTATACTTGAATATACGACATTCTGTTGCTAGGTGACTGGTATCATTTGTTAACATTGGTTTTCGTGCAGTCTATACGTTTCTCGCAAATTTCTCGATCAAACGCTACAAATCTCGTATCATTAGAAAGGCCTTTGTCCGATAATTGCTTTACCTGTTTTTTGCTTAGTCAATCTTTTTAATGCAATGAGTATGCTCTATGATGGCACAATGTCAGTGTAATCACGTGACGACTGTCTTCAACTGGCTTTGATTTCAACATTAGTTTTTATTTGCAAAGTATTTCACACAAACAACTCTGAACCCACGTATTATTTTCTAAAAATGTAACATTAAACTAAATACTATTTTTATATGTTTTCTCGACTTACTTAGGTCTAAAATACGTATGCCCAGTTCATTCAAAACTATATGTTTATCACTTTGTGAACACACATTCAGACATTTCTGCATATCCAGCTAAGTTTGCCTTCATTACAACTTTACATTTACGTCACCATAGTATAATAATGTAGCTTCGGTTCGTTTCATAGACTGCCATAAACACCTTTTAGCTATTTTTTTTCTTTACTACGGATTTTATACTTCATTTTGTGAGTTTCTTTGTTTCAACTTAAAAACGTGTCATACACTGAATGCCCATAACTGTTTCAGACCCAGTACGCTATTATAAACACCATTATTGTACTTTATTGTTTACTTTACGTGTAGTTTTATTAGATAAAGTTACGTCTACGTGAGTTTGTTTGTCTGACCGCGTAATTTTTTTTTTCAAATAGACCAGTATTTATCGATTTCACACATAATGCCTACAAGAAAGCGTAGCTTGAATGGCCTGCGTGAAGAAAAAAAAATGAATGAGGAAAATTCAAGCAAAGGGCATGAAAACTACTGCAAATTTTTTTGGGGTCGTGGCTAGTCTTGATTAATTTGTATAAACATGTACTCAACATAAACTAAACCTAGAGGATTCCAACACCAGTGACATTCCATGCTGCTACCAGTTCGTTTTATCTTCCAAACTGGTTATTATAAGAATCTAAAGCATCTGTTTTTTTAACCTTTTTTAATGATAAGTTTTGTTAGGGTTGGATGGATAAGTTACTTTTCAACATCCATGATTCAAAAAATGGTCATAACCGGCATAAAAATAAGGGGCATAATTTATATTTGATTAATTATGTGAATTATTTGGTGCATCTAAGTATATTCGGTTACCACGTAATATTTGAACACATAATGGGATAACAAATAGTGAATCTTGAGCAGCATTCAGATATGTGCAGAGTTGTCATTAGGAGGGTGCTGACAGGGATGGCTGCCTTACTAAAACTCGGAAGTTTAACACATACGAATTTTTTTCCATAAGTAGGGTCCTCGGTTGAATTAGGGGGCCAATGCGAGGTTAGTCTTCTTCCCCGACCAAGCCTGTTATGAAATGACGCTCTTGGATGTCATATTTCAGTTTGTATTTTTAGACGGAAATGAATTAATACCGCTACACACTATGCTTTACAATTATTGGGAGGAAACCTACGTACACTTCTAACGGCAAAAGCTCAAATTCGCCAGTTTTGAGGCTCACTCATAATAATAATAATAATTATCATCAACCACAACAAAACACTAATTCCATTCTTTAATTAACGTAAAACACGGAAGAGCTGAAAGTAACAATGTGATCTTGTCTCTTGCCTAAGCTATTTAGGTTGATAATGAGCTATAACCCTAAAATTACTGAACTGTTTTTATACTTTACTACTGATGGAGCTACGTATTGCACCCTATTGAGGAATTTTATATTTTTACCTGACACAACACTTGGTGTAAAGAATTGAGCAAAACAATTGGGTGAAATCCCTCGTTTTCTATGTAAAATACACGGGATACTCCAGTAGTAGTTAAGTGAGATTGAGTGCAATATTGACGGTATATTTGTTAAGTCTTTTTCTACAGCAAAGATATTAACGTATTGGAAAGAGAAGGCTATGAGTGGAGAAGACTATAATTTTATCTAGAGTGAAGAGTCTTGATTCAGATATTGAATAATGTACAGTCATCCTCTACGACATCAGTTTTAATAGTGGGATGAAATGGTTGGAACTACAATATTTGGGATTTAGGACTTTCAACCAGAATAGAATCTTATGCGATACATAAACAACAAAACCCCGAGGTTAAGGCGTAGACACTTCTAATTTAGAACTGTCGACCGAAGGGAAGGGGAGATAACTGATCAGAAATATAAACTTGAATATTAGTGTTAATTGCATTAAGCTTTGGAGGCCTGTGTATTTGCCCATTTTTCGACTGGATAATTTTCTTTTCGATAAGATTTATAAACCGTACTGAGGATTGGTTTGCCTGATGATGTAACTGTGTGGTATGTGAATGAATTGTGCATTTCTATCTTCCTGTAATATTATTGCATTTGTTTTAAATTTATTCTTTGTTCTGAATATGCGAAAGTTACACGTAACATGTAATCGGAAAAGACGTTAAGTTGATCTTGTTCTAGACGCCCTTTTCCTTCTCTGCTATTCTCGAGTAGATAATATCTATTCTGCCATGGAAGAGAGGAGAGGTATTGCTGCATATTGTGCAAATATGTCGACAGCAGTGTCATTCAATGGTATTTCAGGTGATATCTCGAGGTTACGGCCTCACCTATGTTTCAGTTAGATCACATGAACCACTATTCATTATTGGTAAACACAATATTTTTTGCAAATTAATAAATGCTAGCTTTCGTTAATCTGATATATGGATTCAGCTCGAACAGTTGAATTAGAAGATCTAGTAGAAGTGATTGTTTCATATCAAAAACAAGTACTCACAATGTGTTTATGCTTGTGAATTAATGAATATTTTTGACTTGTATTTTACATTATGTTCAGTCTCTTTATTTCATTATCACCACTCAGCTACTGAGAGATATAACCTTACTTCGTAATTGGTACCTTGATCGAATTTCCTATTATTTAAGCAGACCTATCCCACTGCTCTATAGTTAATTCAATTTGACCTGGATCTATTACAGAGTGGATAGGAAGGAAACAAAATTTGGAGCCTTGATCACAGGATATTGTATTGTAGATGTTGCTATTTCTGCTGAAGTGAGTACTGCTTTTTACTTTAACTCTTGTGATTCAAGTTTTAAAAGATTTCTTAGTTAAATGAAATAGCTTTTTCCACAACTAGAAAGACTTATTACTAAGAGAAAGAGTTGTCCAGTCTAGAAGTCCCTTCCTGGATGTCAGACTTTCACTGATGCTGTAAAGGTCCATGACTTCTACTTCTCAACAGCCAACAATTAAAAAAATAACCACTGTTACACCAGAACAGTTGACCATGCTATTCTCCTGATGATGCAAGAGAAACACCAGTGACTGAAGATTGTGGTGGGTGTGGTGTCTGGCAAGTCTGAAACAAAATGGGGTGGTTTGTATTCTACTCCTAGACTTACACCAGACAGAATAATCCCAACCCAATTCTAATAAAAGCTTCCCAAGAATCAGGTATCATTGGTGAATGATATCCATCAACAGGAGGTACCTCACCAGCAGGTGAAATGGCAGGTACTGAATGGCAAAGTGAATGGATCATGAAGCAGTGGTAAGCCTCTCTGAGCTGGTAGGTATACTGCTGAGACCATCATAGATAACAGAGGAGCTTGAGGTCATGCAGAGCCAATGGATGAGCTCCTGATCAAACCTCATCATTGTGTCATCCTCAATCATGGGTCTACAGCTTGTCAGGGTCTCTGAGAATACCTACAGTGTTGAGCATCTTGGGAAGATGCTGGTTAGGAAGTTGTGAAGGAGAGTATCTGGCTATAATCACATTTCCCTGTTAGTAAGACAAAACAGATCACTTTATCAACATTCAAAGGTATAGCAAAGGAGGATTTGGTCAATTTTCTGAAGCATTTCAGGAGAGGAACTACTTGGGATGGTTGAGCTTTAGAACAGACCATAAAATTCCTGATTCTGAGTTTAGATTGCTTGATCCCAGACTCCAACAAGCACTTGAATGAGGAGCAACTGTCATACTGCAAGACAGTCATTACTGAGTTGCACCAGAGGTTCAACATGGCCAAATTCAAGTCTTGGAAGAGGGTATCAATGGAAGTTTTGGCTGCTTATACAGATGACCTGCATTGTAAGGCTTATCCTGCAATGACCTCAGCATATCATGAGGATATCTTTATTGACACTTTTATGGAAGGGCTACCCAGTGTAATAGGGCAATATCACCAGGGTGTGAGAGACCACACCATTATTAAGACACTTCTGGTGTTATATGGTATAAATTGGTAACTTTGAACCATTTGCAAGAGAGGAAGAAGCCACGAGTGGCATCTGCATTGACTCCATCTCAAACAGACTGTCCTACCCAGGCAAGCAACCCACACTGTGCCAGGTTTGAGCCCAACCAAGATCAACAAACAGCCCACTCATCCCAGTATCTAGTGGCATCTAGTGAATAGGCAGGGCTATCCTGGAACTCCCAGGGTTTGTATGTCACAATCTATACCACTGATGCCTCAACCTGGAAGAGTGAAGTATAACATCTCTTATGCATATAGAATATTGGGTTAATTTTTGAGTGAACTGCTTATACCTTGCCAAACAGCAAGGTAAACAAGGCTATCAGTTTTGATTGATGGTGCAACAGGTGCAGGTAACCAACAGCAGGCAGTAAATACTGTGCTACAGCTCAAGGAAATTGGAAAAGCCCATTGTGAAACTGGACACTAATTTGAAGGAGTGCAATGAACAACTTACAACAAAATGTGTAGGGGTCAGCCCAGCTCTCTCAGGATTAAGTGGGATTTGATATGTTGCTGTCTGAGTACAAGGGCAAAAGACAGAGTTCAAAGTTGATACAAGAGAAGCCAAAACATTGATAGATCTCATAGCATATCAGGCACTTTAAGCAAACCACCACTTGGTCAGTCAATGTAAACTTCATTCTAGTGAATGGAAGTAAACTAGACATGAATGGGAGAGATCATACTTTGACTAGTCTAGAAAGTTTTGCTTGCAGAATGAAGGTAGCCATTGTCAATCTCAGTTCTGACATTGAAGAACATTAGTCAGTTTTGCATGTACAACCAGTGAATTGATGTTAACCAGATTGACTACATGAACAATGGACTGCATGAGTATATGTAGAAAAGGAATTCACAGTACCCAATGTACACAAATGGTGTTCTGTGGTTTACTTCAGACAAAGTCTGTTGCTTCAATGTCCTGTAACGTGGTTATAAAACCTACACATGAAAAGGCTAACTTCTGTTTGGAAAGCAAGCAGAATTGTCTAGGGTAATTATCATTCCAAAGTGGAATGAAGTCTTGATGTTGTTCTCCAAATATGGATGATCAGTTATCCAGCTTCATAATGAGATGTTCATTGGCACACTCAGCAAGATGAAAGTAACTGATGTTAGTGATAATACTGGGGTTGCATCCTTCATGCCTTGAAAGTAAATACATGGTTATAAAACCTGAGATCACTAATTGAATATTTTGCATCTAATCTACTCTCAATGTAGTGGCAGGAATTTAATGATTTGCTGGTAGAATATGCCAGTGTATCTATAGGACCAGATGGTTAAATGAGTTGAACAACAGTCAAACAGCATCAGGTAAATACAGATAATGCATATCCAATTAACTAACTACCATACAAACTACCCTGGAGTGCTACGGATGCAGCCATCACTGACGTAGAACATAATCAAGGATGAGATCAAACAACATTCAGAGAATACATGACCATCTCTAGTAGTGGTTATGAGGAATAAGGAAAGCATGCCCATTATTTGCCCATTTTACTGCAAATAGATGAAACTCTGGACATATTGGAAGTGATTCATTGGTTCATTATGTTAGACCTGGCACTAGGATACTGGCAACTCAAGCTGGATGACAAGAGCAGACCTAAGACTGCTTTCACTTCAAGAGCTAGCTTGTATAAGTTTTGTGTCATGTTGTTTTGCTCACCACTTTTGAAGAGCTAATACTAAAGAGGCTAGATTGGGAGAAGTACTTAATCTATGTTGAGGATGTCTTAGCATTTGGTTACACATTCGAGTCTACAGCTGAGAATCTGAAAATGGTATTCCAATAGATAAGAAAAGGCAGACTCGAAATTCAAACCAGAAAAATGTGTTAACTCTATGTGCATGAATGGAGGTCAAAATGCACATAGATGACCTTTTACAGAGTGTCATTCAACATGATATTACACATGTGATGTCAGAGTTACTAACCATTCATTTTACCCTAAATCGCTGATTTAGTGACACATTTCATAAGTACCAGCTTCAATCTACACGAATACTGAAAATAAACTGTAGGTATGCATTTCTGATGTCCTAGAGGTTATACAAATGTAGTATGCAAATTGTATGATAGACAAAACTATTTTCATTCTTCAGATGAACATCACCTTGTACTACAACTTATCAGAGCTTGAGTCAGGCTGGCATTGTCAGTTCACAGACATATCTTGAGGACAAATACTTTTGTAACACATCTGAATTTTTTTGTACCCCAGACATGTACATATTGCTAAAAGCTTGCCACATTTCGTATAGATATACGTAATAAATTTGGAATTATATTCAACATTCTCTTTCCAATGTAGAGTCGGTCCATTGGACCAACCCCATGCACATTTGGTCAGTGCACATGGAAGTGGAATTTTTCAGTCATATTGTCCATATAGAAGAAGTCTTATTGGATCATACTAAAATAGCAGGGGTGCAAGTCTGGCTTTAACGTGTGATGAAGCAAAAAGTATGTAGTTCCCTTAGTTTAGCATTGTATTACTGATGGTTTGTGACCAACTTCTCCAAGATCACTTTATCATTATTGGCTCTTACCAAGATGGAGATGCACTTCAGATGGAGTGAGAAATATGAGCAACCATTGCAGTCTCTGAAGTGTGTTTTACTAGAAGTCCCAATGTTGGAATATCCATGACAAAATTTTGAGTTCCTGCTAGTGAGTGCCATTGATAGTGGAATTGAAGCAGTGTTATCACAGTTGCAGGAAAGAGTAGAACAAGTAATTAAGTACATTAGTTATAGGTTCATGGATCCTAAATGTAGATACTCTACCAAAAAGAAAGTCTGCTTGCATTTCTGGTCTTTTTAAAGCTTTCAGCATTGCTTTTACAGGTAAAAAGTTTACTGTTTGACATGTATACTATATTTATATACTACAATTTTCTCTCTTCTTTACTTCAGACTCTAATAATGAATACTTAAGTTGTGGTCACAATAAATGAATAAATTCAAAACAACTTCTTTAATGTAAAATCAGGAATACTGCACAACATAAAAACAAAATGTTTTTAACTACAAAAACATAATGAAAAAAAAACCTTCACCACAGTAGCAAAAATAAGCCCTTTAATTCCATTAAAGCATCAAATGAAAATTTCCTTCATACAATAGCATTTAAATACAATAAAGTGAAACAAATAACACAATTCTTTACTACTGCACAGATCACCCATAAACTGGCTATTTAGACCTATACTACATATAATGAAGAATACACATATATACATACAAATTAAAAGCCACAGCAGAGAGTCTAATATGGATTTACTCTAAAAAAACAATAAAGCTGGAACATGTAGAACTTAATGAATGATATTTGTGTAGTTTGTTGTGATTTGCCACATTGTCTTTCTTTTCACTACCTCACTTTAGTTTGATTGTATTATGATGATTCGATTGTCTTATGATAAATCATACCAAATGAGTTATTTCCAACAACACGAGTAACAGTCTAAGATATTTCCTGTGGTTGTCATATTACTAACCTGGAGTTCCCAAAACTGTAGTTGCCTTTCTGGTATTAATGAAAGACACGTTCTGTAAAACATTAGGTCCCTAGCTAGGGATTGACAAAATTTTGGTCACATTTCACCCTCAGATCTTTACCTTGCATGAATTACTGCAGCATCAGATGAAATCAGCATAATAGAATGAACTTATTTATATGCATAAAATCAGCTACAATCAGGCCTAAAGATTCCCAGAGTTTTCCTTGGTACTTCAAGATACTCCTTAATGTCACAAAATTGTCTGTATTTTCCTCTGGCAGCTCGAATAAGACTAGGAAGTTTAAACATACAAGAAAATGGAACACCACTGACTAATTGGGGAAAAAATAGCCAAAACCATCAAAACCATTCAGACTGAAAATGCATGAACAGATAAATTCTAATTGGTCATTGGTCAGCTAGGTGCATAGGTTGGAAAAGGGTCATAACTGTCTAATTATAATCATTACTCCCCTCTAGAACTACCTTTAGACGAAGAGTCATCAATGGATTATCTTGGTCAAGCACCATTCTACAGAGTTCACATGTACTCATGCTCTAATCACCCATAGAACTTTATAGGCCACAGGCTTCATTGGGTATCCACTTGACCAATATCTTAATAGCGATGCTACCCCTGTTAGCATTTTCATGACAATGGTGGCATACTTATCCATCCACTTAGATCCATTCCTTCCAGTACCATCTGGTTGTTACATAAACATCACTCACTTCTATTAGGCAAATATTGTGGTTAAGGCTGCAAAAACTGGACCATACACACATGTGCTGACTCAGGTTAAGTAATGCCAACCCTTAATTTTGACCATTACAATCCACTAAAGTTTACATTACAAGTTTAGTGTCAGCTTTGATGCAATTTTCAAAGTCTCATCGTGTGGTTCCCTCTTTCCATTTCCTTTAGTACACTCACATCCTGCAGTTTCACACATCTTATACTGCACCTTGCACTGAAACAATGTCAAGAAAATGTTTAGAAAATTCTATTCTCTACTAAATATTTCAATTTGCAAAATTGAAAACATTCTATCACAACCAAATAAAATACTGGGTACACCAAGTTTATATTTGTTGTTATATTTAAGCCACTCCTTGGGAAATTCATATACTACTGATAATTTCACCTGTTCATTAATATTTTGATTTGATTCAATCAAAAAAACATCAAGTAACAACTATGTTTTCCCTCAGACACAGTGTGAGTCTCTCTGATACTGTTATCCTTCCATGAAAATTCACTTCTTGAAACATTCTTACACAAGAATTAGTGAAAATAACAAGTGCACTGTACCTTCAAGTGATATCTTACAAGACAGTAATCACAGTTTGCATATCATGTTATTCAACTCATGCTCTTATCACCCATAGAACTTTATAGTCCACAGGCTTCATTGTGTATCCACTTGATCAATACCTTAATAGCGATGCTGCCCCTGTTAGCATTTTCATGACAATGGTGGCATGCTTATCCTTCCACTTAGATCCATTTGTTCCAGTACCACCTGCTTGTTAAACATTGCTCACTTCTATTAGGCAAATATTGTGGTTAAGGCTGCAAAAACTGTTTTTAGTGCTTGCTACCTCACCTGTTGATGAGATAGCTCCATTTGATGGCTATTATTTACAATGACTTTTCCAGTATCTCTTCAGTTTTCTAGGGTGGCTTATACCACAGCTGGGTTTGAATTATTCTGGTTGATACAAGTCTGGATACCCCATAAAGACTGCTATATTCAGTCTCAGACTCACCAGACTCTATGCCACCAATAACTCTCTCAGACAACCATCTCTTCTTTGTGACCAACTCTTCCTTTTGCTCCTTTTTATAAGTTTGTATAAAGTACAATATTTCAAGTAAAGGACACTATACACTTCATCAGAACTTTTCTCCTTTCTATCCATTCTGTGGTATATCCAGGTAAAAACTGAATTAATTTTATAGCAATGAGATAGGTCCACTTAATTAATTTTAGTGACAGGAAATTTAGTTGAGATACCGATTGTGAAGTAATGTTATATCTCTGAGGTACTGAGTCATAACAGTGAAATAAAGAGACTGGACACAGTGTAAAATACAAACAAACAATCGCTTATTAATTCACAAACATAATATGCGTACTTGCTTTTGATACAAGGCAGTCATTTCTACTGGGTCTTCTGTATTCAACTATTCAATTTGCATCTATGTAGCTGACTAAATCCAGCGTTATTTACACTGCAAGATACTTCGTATTTACCCAGAGTGACTAATGATACCACACGAATGGTCATTCTTATTCAGTAACCCCGAGATATCACCCGGATAACCACTGAAAGACACTCCTGTCAAAGTCTTGTACAAAGTGTGGTATTGCAGCCTTTAACCCTCACCACGGGCAAAACGTAATGGCTTTCTCTGCGTAGTGTATGTGAGACCTGTACGTATACAGAATAAAGGATAAATTCAGAATGAATATGATAATATTTACAAACAGACAGAAATGCGTAGTATATTTATATTCCATAATATTGTGGGATAAACCTTGAGATGTACCTAATAAAATAAAATTTGTTTAAAACTATATTTATTGAATGCAAACATTGACTGTGGAGTTGGTCTCAAAGTTTATTTTGGTAAGTTTTCCCACAGTTTAAAACAGATTCTCACTCGATATATATATATATATATATATATATATATAT